>NW_026015475.1:0-44460 GCF_020379485.1 Brassica napus | reverse complement strand
AACTTAAAACATTAATTCCCTTAAAAATTGGTGTGGAATGGACTGAATTTATCATTAAACACCACTATAAAATCCTTATTTTAATTTTCTTATAAAACTGATTCAGAGAACCAACGGACGAAGAGCGTTATACAAAGGTCTCCAAACATCTTGAATTTATTATATGCTTTATTCGTTACTGAGGATTGCAGGATTGCAATATAGGCATTTATTGTATTAAGAAACAAACAAAGGTTTCATAATCTTTTACCTTTTTATTTAGTGAAAATGCAATTTTTGGTGGTACTTTCATTTTTGAATTTTCTCAAAATCTGTAAGGATAAACCATACGAAATACTGAATTTTCTGTGTAAACGCTCTATCTACTGAAGCTTATGATCTTTAGTGTTGTTTTTTAAAATATCTAAGTATATTCTACATTTGTATTTATCTAATTAAACTCCCTTCGTCATGGTACTCCTGGCATCGTTTTTTAATTTTTGTTTGCCAATTAATCTAGTAAATAGTCATAATACTCCCTAAATTTAGTGGACTAACCACTATAAAATCGTTATTTCTAGAGAAACTAAGAGAGACAACAACTAAGGTTCCAAACTCTTTGACCTTTATCATATGCTAGTGAAGGATGCAATTATGCATTAAAAACAGTACTTTCATATTTTTGAATTTTTCTCAAATCATGGTGGGAAACCCCTACGAAAATATTGAATTTTTCTGTGTAAACGTCTATTCTCTATATACTGAAGCCTATAATCTTTATGTTGTTTTAAAATTTCTAAACACATTCTAAGTTTGTATTAATGTATATCAAACTCTCTTTCTGGTACATGGGCATCGTTTTAATTTTTTGTCAATTAATTTAGTAAAACTCATAATACTCCCTAAATTGGTGGACTAACCACTATAAAATCGTTATTTTCTAGAGAAACGGAGACAACAAAGGTTCCAAACCTCTTTGACCTTTATCATATGCTAGTGAAGGATGCAATTATGCATTAAAACAGTATTTTCATTTTTGAATTTTTCTCAAAATCTGTGGATTAACCCCTACGAAAATACTGAATTTTCTGTAAACGCTCTATATACTGAAGCCTATGATCTTTAGTGTTGTTTTAAAATTTAAACACATTCTACGTTTGTATTAATGTATATCAAACTCTCTTTCATGGTACATGGGCATCGTTTTAATTTTTTGTCAATTAATATAGTAAAAGTTCATAATACTCCCTAAATTGGTGGACTAACACTATAAAATCGTTATTTTCTAGAGAAACGGAGACAACAAAGGTTCCAAACCTCTTTGACCTTTATCATATGCTAGTGAAGGATGCAATTATGCATTAAAACAGTATTTTCATATTTTTGAATTTTTCTCAAAATCTGTGGGTTAACCCCTACGAAAATATTGAATTTTTCTGTAAACGCTCTATATACTGAAGCCTATAATCTTTAATGTTGTTTTAAAATTCTAAACACATTCTAAGTTTGTATTATGTATATCAAACTCTCTTTCTGGTACATGGGCATCGTTTAATTTTTTGTCAATTAATTTAGTAAAACTTCATAATACTCCCTAAATTGGTGGACTAACCACTATAAAATCGTTATTTTCTAGAGAAACGGAGACAACAAAGGTTCCAAACCTCTTTGACCTTATATATGCTAGTGAAGGATGCAATTATGCATTAAAACAGTATTTTCATATTTTTGAATTTTTTCAAAATCTGTGGGTTAACCCCTACGAAAATATTGAATTTTTCTGTAAATTCTATATACTGAAGCCTATAATCTTAGTGTTGTTTTAAAATTTCTAAACACATTCTACATTTGTATTAATGTATATCAAACTCTTTTCATGGTACTGGGCATCGTTTTAATTTTTTGTCAATTAATTTAGTAAAACTTCATAATACTCTCTAAATTGGTGGACTAACCACTATAAAATCGTTATTTCTAGAGAAACGGAGACAACAAAGGTTCCAAACCTCTTTGACCTTTATCATATGCTAGTGAAGGATGCAATTATGCATTAAAACAGTATTTTCATATTTTTGAATTTTTCTCAAAATCTGTTGGTTAACCCCTACGAAAATATTGAATTTTTCTGTAACGCTCTATATACTGAAGCCTATGATCTTTAGTGTTGTTTTAAAATTTCTAAACACATTCTAATTTGTATTAATGTATATCAACTCTCTTTCATGGTACATGGGCATTTTTTAATTTTTTGTCAATTAATTTAGTAAAAATCATAATACTCCCTAAATTGGTGGACTAACCGCTATAAAATCGTTATTCTCTAGAGAAACGGAGACAACAAAGGTTCCAGACCTCTTTGACCTTTATAATATGCTAGTGAAGGATGCAATTATGCATTAAAACAGTATTTTCATATTTTTGATTTTTTTCAAAATCTGTGGGTTAACAACCCTACGAAAATACTGAATTTTCTGTAAACGCTCTATATACTGAAGCCTATGATCTTTAGTGTTGTTTAAAATTTCTAAACATTCTACGTTTGTATTTATATATATCAAACTCTCTTTCATGGTACATGGGCATCGTTTAATTTTTTGTCAATTAATTTAGTAAAACTTCATAATACTCCCTAAATTGGTGGACTAACCACTAAAAATAGTTATTTTCTAGAGAAACAGAGACAACAAAGGTTCCAAACCACTTTGACATTTATTATATGCTAGTGAAGGATGCAATTATGCATTAAAACATTATTTTTATATTTTTGAATTTTTCTCAAAATCTGTGGGATAACCCCCTACGAAAATATTGAATTTTTCTGTATAAGTTCTATATACTGAAGCATATGATCTTTAGTGTTGTTTTAAAATTTCTATACACATTATACATTTGTATTAATGTATATCAAACTCTCTTTCATGGTACATGGGCATCGTTTTAATTTTTTCTCAATTAATTTAGTAAAACTTCATAATACTCCCTAAATTGGTGGACTAACCACTATAAAATCGTTATTCTCTAGAGAAACGGAGACAACAAAGGTTCCAAACCTCTTTGACCTTTATCATATGCTATTGAAGGATGCAATTATGTAATAAAACATTATTTTCATATTATTGAATTTTTCTCAAAATCTGTGGGTTAACCCCCTACGAAAATACTGAATTTTTCTGTAAACGCTCTTTATACTGAAGCCTATGATATTTAGTGTTGTTTTAAAATTACCAAACACATTCTACATTTGTATTAATGTAAATAAAACTCTCTTTCATGGTACATTGGCATCGTTTTAATTTTTTGTCAATTAATTTAGTAAAACTTCATAATACTCTCTAAATTGGTGGACTAACCACTATAAAATCGTTGTTTTCTAGAGAAACGGAGACAACAAAGGTTTCAAACCTCTTTGACCTTTATCATATGCTAGTGAAGATGAAATTATGCATTAAAACAGTATTTTCATATTTTGAATTTTTTCAAAATCAGTTGGTTAAAACCCTACGAAAATATTGAATTTTTCTATAAACGCTCTATATACTGAAGCCTATGATCTTTAGTGTTGTTTTAAAATTCTAAACACATTTTAAATTTGTATCAATGTATATCAAACTCTCTTTCATGGTACATGGGCATCGTTTTAATTTTTTGTCAATTAATTTAGTAAAACATCATAATACTCCTAAATTGGTGGACTAACCGCTATAAAATCGTTATTCTCTAGAGAAACGGAGACAACAAAGGTTCCAGACCTCTTTGACCTTTATAATATGCTAGTGACGGATGCAATTATGCATTAAACAGTATTTTCATATTTTTGATTTTTTTTCAAAATCTGTGGGTTAACAACTCTTACGAAAATACTGAATTTTTCTGTAAACGCTCTAGATACTGAAGCCTATGATCTTTAGTGTTGTTTTAAAATTTCTAAACACATTCTACGTTTGTATTTATATATATCAAACTCTCTTTCATGGTACATGGGCTTCGTTTTAATTTTTTCTCAATTAATTTAGTAAAACTTCATAATACTCCCTAAATTGGTGGACTAACAACTATTTTCTAGAGAAACAGAGACAACAAAGGTTCCAAACCACTTTGACCTTTATTATATGCTAGTGAAGGATGCAATTATGCATTAAAACATTATTTTATATTTTTGAATTTTTCTCAAAATCTGTGGGATAACCCTACGAAAATATTGAATTTTTCTGTAAAGCTCTATATACTGAAGCCTATGATCTTTAGTGTTGTTTTAAAATTTCTAAACATTTCTACATTTGTATTAATCTATATCAAACTCTCTTTCATGGTACATGGGCATCGTTTTATCTTTTTGTCAATTAATTTAGTAAAACTTCATAATACTCCCTAAATTGGTGGACTAACCGCTATAAAATCGTTATTTTCTAGAGAAACGGAGATAACAAAGGTTCCAAACCTCTTTGACCTTTATAGTATGCCAGTGAATGATGAAATTATGCATTAAAATTTTTTTTTCATATTTTTTCATATTTCTCAAAATCTGTGAGTACCCTACAAAAATATTGAATTTTTCTGTAAATGCTCTACATACTGAAACCTATGATCATTAGTGTTGTTTTAAAATTTCTAAACACATTTTACATTTGTATTAATATATATCAAACTCTTTTTCATGGTACATGGGCATCGTTTTAATTTTTTGTCAATTAATTTAGTAAAACTTCATAATACTCCCTAAATTGGGGGACTAACCAATATAAAATCGTTATTTTCTAGAGAAACGGAGACAACAAAGGTTCCAAACCTCTTTGGCCTTTATCATATGCTAGTGAATGACGAAATTATGCATTAAAACAGTATTTTCATATTTTTGAATTTTTCTCAAAATCTGTGGGTTAACTAACCCCTACGAAAATATTGAATTTTTCTGTAAACGCTCTATCTACTAAGCCTTTGATCTTTAGTGTTGTTTTAAAATTTCTAAACACATTCTACGTTTGTATTAATGTATATCAAACTCTCTTTCATGGTATTAATTTTTTGTCAATTAATTTAGTAAAACTTCATAATACTCCCTAAATTGGTGGACTAACCACTATAAAATCGTTATTTTCTAGAGAAACGGAGACAACAAAGGTTCTAAACCTCTTTGACCTTTATCATATGCTAGTGAAGGATGCAATTATGCATTAAAACAATATTTTCATATTTTACAATTTTTCTCAAAATCTGTGGGTTAACCCCTACGAAAATATTGAATTTTTCTGTAAACTCTCTATCTACTAAGCCTTTGATCTTTAGTGTTGTTTTAAAATTTCTAAACACATTCTATGTTAGTATTAATGTATATCAAACTCTGTTTCATGGTACATGAGCATCGTTTTAATTTTTTGTCAATTAATTTAGTAAAACTTCATAATACTCCCTAAATTGGTGGACTAACCACTATAAAATCGTTATTCTCTAGAGAAACGGAAAAAACAAAGGTTCCAAACCTCTTTGACCTTTATCATATGCTATTGAAGGATGCAATTATGCATTAAAAAATTATTTTCATATTTTTGAATATTTTTCAAAATCTGTGGGTATTGAATTTTGAATTTTTCATACCCCTACGAAAATATTGAATTTTTCTGTATAAGTTCTATATACTGAAGCATATGATCTTTAGTGTTGTTTTAAAATTTCTAAACACATTTTACATTTGCGTTAACGTATATCAAACTCTCATTCATGGTACATGAACATCGCTTTAATTTTTTGTCAATTAATTTAGTAAAACATCATAATACTCCCTAAATTGGTGGACTAACCACTATAAAATCGTTATTTTCTATAGAAACAGAGATAACATAGGTTCCAAACCTCTTTGACCTTTATCATATGCTATTGAATGATGCAATTATGCATTAAAACATTATTTTCATATTTTTGAATTTTTCTAAAAATCAGTTGGTTAACAACCCCTACGAAAATATTAAATTTTTCTGTAAACGCTCTATATACTGATGCCTATAATCTTTAGTGTTGTTTTAAAATTTCTAAACACATTCTACGTTAGTATTAATGTATATCAAACTCTCTTTTATGGTACATGGGCATCGTTTTAATTTTTTCTCAATTAATTTAGTAAAACTTCATAATACTCCCTAAATTGGTGGACTAACCGCTACAAAATCGTTATTTTCTAGAGAAACGGAGATAACAAAGGTTCCAAACCTCTTTGACCTTTATAATATGCTAGTGAATGATGAAATTATGCATTAAAAAGTATTTTCATATTTTTGAATATTTTTCAAAATCTGTGGGTTAACCCCTACAAAAATATTGAATTTTTCTGTAAATGCTCTACATACTGAAACCTATGATCTTTAGTGTTGTTTTAAAATTTCTAAACACATTCTACATTTGTATTAATATATATCAAACTCTTTTTCAAGGTACCTGGGTATCGTTTTAATTTTTTGTCAATTAATTTAGTAAAACTTCATAATACTCCCTAAATTGGTAGACTAACCACAATAAAATCGTTATTTTCTAGAAAAACGGAGACAACAAAGGTTCCAAACCTTTTTGACCATTATTATATGCTAGTTAAGGATGCAACTATGCATTAAAACATTATTTTCATATTTTTGAATTTTTCTAAAAATCAGTAGGTTAACAACCCCTACGAAAATATTAAATTTTTCTGTAAACGCTCTATATACTGAAGCCTATAATCTTTAGTGTTGTTTTAAAATTTCTAAACACATTCTACGTTAGTATTAATGTATATCAAACTCTCTTTTATGGTACATGGGCATCGTTTTAATTTTTTGTCAATTAATTTAGTAAAACTTCATAATACTCCCTAAATTGGTGGACTAACCACTATAAAATCGTTATTCTCTAGAGAAACGGAAACAACAAAGGTTCCAAACCTCTTTGACCTTTATCATATGCTAGTGAAGGATGCAATTATGCATTAAAAAATTATTTTCATATTTTTGAATATTTCTCAAAATCTGTGGGTTAACCCTTACAAAAATATTAAATTTTTCTGTAAATGCTCTACATACTGAAACCTATGATCTTTAGTGTTGTTTTAAAACTTTTAAACACATTCTACATTTGTATTAACATATAACAAACTCTTTTTCAAGGTACCTGGGTATCTTTTTAATTTTTTGTCAATTAATTTAGTAAAACTTCATAATACTCCCTAAATTGGTAGACTAACCACTATAAAATCGTTATTTTCTAGAAAAACGAAGACAACAAAAGTTCCAAACCTCTTTGACCTTTATCATATGCTAGTGAAGGATGAAATTATGCATTAAAACAGTATTTTCATATTTTACAATTTTTCTCAAAATCTGTGGGTTACCCTACGAAAATATTGAATTTTTCTGTAAACGCTCTATCTACTAAGCCTTTGATCTTTAGTGTTGTTTTAAAATTTCTAAACACATTCTACGTTTGTATTAATGTATATCAAACTCTCTTTCATGGTACATGGGCATCTTTTTAATTTTTTGTCAATTAATTTAGTAAAACTTCATAATACTCCCTAAATTGGTGGACTAACCACTATAAAATCGTTATTTTCTATAGAAACGGAAACAACAAAGGTTCCAAACCTCTTTGACATTTATTATATGCTAGTGAAGGATGCAATTATGCATTAAAACATTATTTTCATATTTTTGAATTTTTCTCAAAATCTGTGGGAAAATATTGAATTTTTCTCTAAACGCTCTATATACTGAAGCCTATGATCTTTAGTGTTGTTTTAAAATTGCTAAACATATTCTACATTTGTATTAATGTATATCAAACTCTCTTTTTGGTACATGGGCATCGTTTTAATTTTTGTCAATTAATATAGTAAAACTTCATAATACTCCCTAAATTGGTGGACTAACCACTATAAAATCGTTATTTTCTAGAAAAACGGAGACAACAAAGGTTCCAAACCTCTTTGACCTTTATCATATGCTAGTGAAAGATGAAATTATGCATTAAAACAGTATTTTCATATTTTTGAATTTTTTTCAAAATCTGTGGGTTAGTCCTTTGATCTGTAAACGGAAATATTGAATTTTTCTGTAAACGCTCTATCTACTAAGCATTTGATCTTTAGTGTTGTTTTAAAATTTCTAAACACATTCTATATTTGTATTAATCTATATCAAACTCTCTTCCATGGTACATGGGCATCGTTTTAATTTTTTGTCAATTAATTTAGTAAAACTTCATAATACTCCCTAAATTGGTGGACTAACCACTATAAAATCGTTATTTTCTAGAGAAACGGAAACAACAAAGGTTCCAAACCTCTTTGACCTTTATTATATGCTAGTGAAGGATGCAATTATGCATTAAAACATTATCTTCATATTTTTGAATTTTTCTCAAAATCTGTGGGATAACCACTACGAAAATATTGAATTTTTCTCTAAACGCTCTATATACTGAAGCCTACGATCTTTAGTGTTGTTTTAAAATTGCTAAACATATTCTACATTTGTATTAATTTATATCAAACTCTCTTTTTTGGTACATGGGCATCGTTTTAATTTTTTGTCAATTAATTTAGTAAAACTTCATAATACTCCCTAAATTGGTGGACTAACCACTATAAAATCGTTATTTTCTAGAAAAGCGGAGACAACAAAGGTTCCAAACCTCTTTGACCTTTATCATATGCTAGTGAAGGATGCAATTATGCATTAAAACAGTATTTTCATATTTTTGAATTTTTCTCAAAATCTGTGGGTTAACACCTACGAAAATATTGAATTTTTCTGTAAACGCTCTATATACCGAAGCCTATAATCTTTAGTGTTGTTTTAAAATTTCTAAACACATTCTACGTTAGTATTAATGTATATCAAACTCTCTTTCATGGTACATGGGCATCGTTTTAATTTTTTCTCAATTAATTTAGTAAAACTTCATAATACTCCCTAAATTGGTGGACTAACCACTATAAAATCGTTATTCTCTAGAGAAACGGAAACAACAAAGGTTCCAAACCTCTTTGAACTTTATCATATGCTAGTGAAGGATGCAATTATGCATTAAAAAATTATTTTCATATTTTTGAATATTTCTCAAAATCTGTGGGTTAACCCCTACGAAAATATTGAATTTTTCTGTATAAGTTCTATATACTGAAGCATATGATCTTTAGTGTTGTTTTAAAATTTCTAAACACATTTTACATTTGCGTTAACGTATATCAAACTCTCTTTCATGGTACATGAACATCGCTTTAATTTTTTGTCAATTAATTTAGTAAAACTTCATAATACTCTTAAATTGCTGGACTAACCACTATAAAATCGTTATTTTCTATAGAAACAGAGATAAAAAAAGGTTCCAAACCTCTTTGACATTTATCATATGCTAGTTAATGATGCAATTATGCATTAAAACATTATTTTCATATTTTTAAATTTTTCTCAAAATCTGTTGGTTAACCCCTTCGAAAATATTGAATTTTTCTGTATAAATTCTATATACTGAAGCATATGATCTTTAGTGTTGTTTTAAAATTTCTAAACACATTCTACATTTGTATTAATCTATATCAAACTCTCTTTCATGGTACATGAACATCGTTTTATCTTTTTGTCAATTAATTTAGTAAAACTTCATAATACTCCCTAAATTGGTGGACTAACCGCTATAAAATCGTTATTTTCTAGAGAAACGGAGATAACAAAGGTTCTAAACCTCTTTGACCTTTATCATATGCTATTGAAGGTTTCAATTATGCAATAAAACATTATTTTCATATTTTTGAATTTTTCTCAAAATCTGTGTGTTAACCCCTACGAAAATACTGAATTTTTCTGTAAACGCTCTTTATACTGAAGCCTATGATATTTAGTGTTGTTTTAAAATTACTAAACACATTCTACATTAGTATTAATGTAAATCAAACTCTCTTTCATGGTACAAGGGCATCGTTTTAATTTTTTGTCAATTAATTTAGTAAAACTTCATAATACTCTCTAAATTGGTGGACTAACCACTATAAAATCGTTGTTTTCTAGAGAAACGGAGACAACAAAGGTTTCAAACCTCTTTGACCTTTATCATATGCTAGTGAAGGATGCAATTATGCATTAAAACAGTATTTTCATATTTTTGAATTTTTCTAAAAATCAGTTGGTTAACAACCCCTACGAAAATATTAAATTTTTCTGTAAATGCTCTATATACTGAAGCCTATGATCTTTAGTGTTTTTTTAAAATTTTTAAACACATTATAAATTTGTATCAATGTATATCAAACTCTCTTTCATGGTACATGGGCATCGTTTTAATTTTTTGTCAATTAATTTAGTAAAATATCATAATACTCCCTAAATTGGTGGACTAACCGCTATAAAATCGTTATTCTCTAGAGAAACGGAGACAACAAAGGTTCCAAACCTCTTTGACCTTTATATATGCTAGTGAAGGATGCAATTATGCATTAAAACAGTATTTTCATATTTTTGATTTTTTTTCAAAATCTGTGGGTTAACAACCCTTACGAAAATACTGAATTTTTCTGTAAACGCTCTAGATACTGAAGCTTATGATCTTTAGTGTTGTTTTAAAATTTCTAAACACATTCTACGTTTGTATTTATATATATCAAACTCTCTTTCATGGTACAAGGGCATCGTTTTAATTTTTTGTCAATTAATTTAGTAAAACTTCATAATACTCTCTAAATTGGTGGACTAACCACTATAAAATCGTTGTTTTCTAAAGAAACGGAGACAACAAAGGTTTCAAACCTCTTTGATCTTTATCATATGCTAGTGAATGATGCAATTATACATTAAAACAGTATTTTCATATTTTTGAATTTTTCTAAAAATCAGTTGGTTAACAACCCCTACGAAAATATTATTTTTTTCTGTAAATGCTCTATATACTGAAGCCTATGATCTTTAGTGTTGTTTTAAAATTTCTAAACACATTCTACGTTTGTATTTATATATATCAAACTCTCTTTCACGGTACAAGGGCATCGTTTTAATTTTTTGTCAATTAATTTAGTAAAACTTCATAATACTCTCTAAATTGGTGGACTAACCACTATAAAATCGTTGTTTTCTAAAGAAACGGAGACAACAAAGGTTTCAAACCTCTTTGACCTTTATCATATGCTAGTGAAGGATGCAATTATGCATTAAAACAGTATTTTCATATTTTTGAATTTTTCTAAAAATCAGTTGGTTAACAACCCCTACGAAAATATTATTTTTTCTGTAAATGCTCTATATACTGAAGCCTATGATCTTTAGTGTTGTTTTAAAATTTCTAAACACATTCTACGTTTGTATTAATGTATATCAAACTCTCTTTCATGGTATATGGGCATCGTTTTAATTTTTTGTCAATTAATTTAGTAAAACTTCATAATACTCCCTAAATTGGTGGACTAACCACTATAAAGTCGTTATTTTCTAGAGAAACGGAAATAACAAAGGTTCCAAACCTCTTTGACCTTTATTATATGCTAGTGAAGGATGCAATTATGCATTAAAACATTATTCTCATATTTTTGAATTTTTCTCAAAATCTGTGGATAACTACTACGAAAATATTGAATTTTTCTCTACTGAAGCCTACGATCTTTAGTGTTGTTTTAAAATTGCTAAACATATTCTACATTTGTATTAATGTATATCAAACTCTCTTTTTTGGTACATGGGCATCATTTTAATTTTTTGTCAATTAATTTAGTAAAACTTCATAATACTCCCTAAATTGGTGGACTAACCACTATAAAATCGTTATTTTCTAGAAAAACGGAGACAACAAAGGTTCCAAACCTCTATGACATTTTTTATATCCTAGTGAAGGATGCAATTATGCATTAAAACATTATTTTCATATTTTTTAATTTTTCTCAAAATCTGTGGGTTAACCCCTATGAAAATATTGAATTTTTCTGTAAACTCTCTATCTACTAAGCCTTTGATCTTTAGTGTTGTTTTAAAATTTCTAAACACATTCTACGTTAGTATTAATGTATATCAAACTCTCTTTCAATGTACATGGGCATCGTTTAATTTTTTCTCAATTAATTTAGTAAAACTTCATAATACTCCCTAAATTGGTGGACTAACCACTATAAAATCGTTATTCTCTAGAGAAACGGAAACAACAAAGGTTCCAAACCTCTTTGACCTTTATCATATGCTAGTGAATGATGCAATTATGCATTAAAAAATTATTTTCATATTTTTGAATATTTCTCAAAAAATTATTTTCATATTTTTGAATATTTCTCAAAATATGTGGGTTAACTAACCCCTACGAAAATATTTAATTCTTCTGTATAAGTTCTATATACTGAAGCATATGATCTTTAGTGTTGTTTTAAAATTTCTAAACACATTTTACATTTGCGTTAACGTATATCAAACTCTCTTTCATGGTACATGAACATCGCTTTAATTTTTTGTCAATTAATTTAGTAAAACTTCATAATACTCCCTAAATTGGTCGACTAACCACTATAAAATCGTTATTTTCTATAGAAACAGAGATAACAAAGGTTCCAAACCTCTTTGACATTTATCATATGCTAGTTAATGATGCAATTATGCATTAAAACATTATTTTCATATTTTAAAATTTTTCTCAAAATCTGTTGGTTAACCCCTTCGAAAATATTGAATTTTTCTGTATAAATTCTATATACTGAAGCATATGATCTTTAGTGTTGTTTTAAAATTTCTAAACACATTCTACATTTGTATTAATCTATATCAAACTCTCTTTCATGGTACATGAACATCGTTTTATCTTTTTGTCAATTAATTTAGTAAAACTTCATAATACTCCCTAAATTGGTGGACTAACCGCTATAAAATCGTTATTTTCTAGAGAAACGGAGATAACAAAGGTTCCAAACCTCTTTGACCTTTATAATATGCTAGTGAATGATGGAATTATGCATTAAAAAAGTATTTTCATATTTTTGAATATTTCTCAAAATCTGTGGGTTAACCCCTACAAAAATATTGAATTTTTCTGTAAATGCTCTACATACTGAAACCTATGATCTTTAGTGTTGTTTTAAAATTTTTAAACACATTCTACATTTGTATTAATATATATCAAACTCTTTTTCAAGGTACCTGGGTATCGTTTTAATTTTTTGTCAATTAATTTAGTAAAACTTCATAATACTCCCTAAATTGGTAGACTAACCACTATAAAATCGTTATTTTCTAGAAAAACGGAGACAACAAAGGTTCCAAACCTCTTTGTCCATTATTACATGCTAGTGAAGGATGCAATTATGCATTATTTTCATATTTTTGAATTTTTCTCAAAATCTGTGGGTTAACCCCCCTACGAAAATATTGAATTTTTCTGTAAACGCTCTATATACTGAAGCCTATAATCTTTAGTGTTGTTTTAAAATTTCTAAACACATTATACATTTGTATTAATGTATATCAAACTCTCTTTCATGGTACATGGGCATCGTTTTAATTTTTTCTCAATTAATTTAGTAAAACATCATAATACTCCCTAAATTGGTGGACTAACCACTATAAAATCGTTATTTTCTAGAGAAACGGAGACAACAAAGGTTCCAAACCTCTTTGACCTTTATCATATGCTAGTGAAGCATGCAATTATGCAATAAAACATTATTTTCATATTTTTGAATTTTTCTCAAAATCTGTGGGTTAACCCCTACGAAAAAACTGAATTTTTCTGTAAACGCTCTTTATACTGAAGCCTATGAATTTAGTGTTGTTTTAAAATTACTGAACACATTCTACATTTGTATTAATGTAAATCAAACTCTCTTTCATGGTACATGGGCATCGTTTTAATTTTTTGTCAATTAATTTAGTAAAAAAAACAACATAATACTCTCTAAATTGGTGGACTAACCACTATAAAATCGTTGTTTTCTAGAGAAACGGAGACAACAAAGGTTTCAAACCTCTTTGACCTTTATCATATGCTAGTGAAGGATGCAATTATGCATTAAAACAGTATTTTCATATTTTTGAATTTTTCTCAAAATCTGTTGGTTAACAACCCCTACGAAAATATTGAATTTTTCTGTAAATGCTCTATATACTGAAGCCTATGATCTTTAGTGTTGTTTTAAAATTTCTAAACACATTATAAATTTGTATCAATGTATATCAAACACTCTTTCATGGTACCTTGGCATCGTTTTAATTTTTTGTCAATTAATTTAGTAAAACATCATAATACTCCCAAAATTGGTGGACTAACCGCTATAAAATCGTTATTCTCTAGAGAAACGGAGACAGCAAAGGTTCCAAACCTCTTTGGCCTTTATTATATGCTAGTGAAGGATGAAATTATGCATTAAAACAGTATTTTCATATTTTTGAATTTTTCTCAAAATCTGTTGGTTAACAACCCCTACGAAAATACTGAATTTTTTTGTAAACGCTCTAGATACTGAAGCCTATGATCTTTAGTTTTGTTTTAAAATTTCTAAACACATTCTATGTTTGTATTTATATATATCAAACTCTCTTTCACGGTACATGGGCATCGTTTTAATTTTTTGTCAATTAATTTTGTAAAAGTTCATAATACTCCCTAAATTGGTGGACTAACCACTATAAAATCGTTATTTTCTAGAGAAACAGAGGCAACAAAGGTTCCAAACCTCTTTGACATTTATCATATGCTAGTTAATGATGCAATTATGCATTAAAACATTATTTTCATATTTTTTGAATTTTTCTCAAAATCTGTGGGATAACTCTCTACGAAAATATTGAATTTTTCTGTATAAGTTCTCTGAAAATATTGAATTTTTCTGTATAAGTTCTATATACTGAAGCATATGATCTTTAATGTTGTTTTAAAATTTCTAAACACATTCTACATTTGTATTAATCTATATCAAACTCTCTTTCATGGTACATGAACATCGTTTTTTCTTTTTGTCAATTAATTTAGTAAAATTTCATAATACTCCCTAAATTGGTGGACTAACCGCTATAAAATCGTTATTTTCTAGAGAAACGGAGATAACAAAGGTTCCAAACCTCTTTGACCTTTATAGTATGCCAGTGAATGATGGAATTATGCATTAAAAAGTATTTTCATATTTTTGAATATTTCTCAAAATCTATGGTTAACCCCATACGAAAATATTGAATTTTTCTGTAAACGCTCTATATACTGAAGCCTATAATATTTAGTGTTGTTTTAAAATTTCTAAACACATTATACATTTGTATTAATGTATATCAAACTCTCTTTCATGGTACATGGGCATCGTTTTAATTTTTTCTCAATTAATTTAGTAAAACATCATAATACTCCCTAAATTGGTGGACTAACCACTATAAAATCGTTATTCTCTAGAGAAACGGAGACAACAAAGGTTCCGAACCTCTTTGACCTTTATCATATGCTAGTGAAGCATGCAATTATGCAATAAAACATTATTTTCATATTTTTGAATTTTTCTCAAAATCTGTGGGTTAACCCCCTACGAAAATACTGAATTTTTCTGTAAACGCTCTTTATACTGAAGCCTATGATATTTAGTGTTGTTTTAAAATTACTAAACACATTATACATTTGTATTAATGTAAATCAAACTCTCTTTCATGGTACATGGGCATCGTTTTAATTTTTTGTCAATTAATTTAATAAAACTTCATAATACTCCCTAAATTGGTGGACTAACCACTATAAAATCGTTATTTTCTAGAGAAACGGAGACAACAAAGGTTCCAAACCTCTTTGGCCTTTATCATATGCTAGTGAAGGATGCAATTATGCATTAAAATAGTATTTTTATATTTTTGAATTTTTCTCAAAATCTGTCGGTTAACCCCCTACGAAAATATTGAATTTTTCTGTAAACGCTCTATATACTGAAGCCTATGATCTTTAGTGTTGTTTTAAAATTTCTAAACATATTCTACGTTTGTATTAATGTATATAAAACTCTCTTTTTTGGTACATGGGCATCGTTTTAATTTTTTGTCAATTAATTTAGTAAAATATCATAATACTCCCTAAATTGGTGGACTAACCACTATAAAATCGTTATTTTTTAGAGAAACGGAGACAACAAAAGTTCCAAACCTCTTTGACCTTTATCATATGCTATTGAAAGATGCAATTATGCATTAAAACAGTATTTTCATATTTTTTAATTTTTCTCAAAATCTGTGGGTTTAACCCCTACGAAAATATTGAATTTTTCTGTAAACGCTCTATCTACTAAGCCTTTGATCTTTAGTGTTGTTTTAAAATTTCTAAACACATTCTACGTTTGTGTTAATGTATATCAAACTCTCTTTCATGGTACATGAGCATCGTTTTAATTTTTTGTCAATTAATTTAGTAAAACTTCATAATACTTCCTAAATTGGTGGACTACCACTATAAAATCGTTATTTTCTAGAGAAACGGAGACAACAGAGGTTCCAAACCTCTTTAATCTTCATCATATGTTAGTGAAGGATGCAACTATGCATTAAAACATTACTTTCATATTTTTGAATTTTTCTCAAAATCTGTGGGTTAACAACCCCTACGAAAATATTGAATTTTTCTGTAAACGCTCTATATACTGAAGCCTATGATCTTTAGTGTTGTTTTAAAATTTCTAAACACATTATACATTTGTATTAATGTATATCACACTCTCTTTCATGGTACATGAGCATCGTTTTAATTTTTTCTCAATTAATTTAGTAAAACATCATAATACTCCCTGAATTGGTGGACTAACCACTATAAAATTGCACACAACAAAATAACACATTAATGTCGAGATAGCAAACAATTATCATCACACAATTATGGTAACAGAACCAAAACAAGTACGGTTTGTTAGAGTGCCTTGTTTGGTTTTCATCAACGCCCGTCTGTTTTTTCCCTTACCTCTCTTCCCTGAGAACAAGTGTTCCAGCCTCAGAGTTGGTACAACTCTATCAGCTTCACCACGTCGTGCATTCTTGTCTCTCTTTTTGTGAGAGCTATTGCTAATCTTAAGAGCTGCTTTCTTATTAGATTACTCTTTTTTTCTGTTCTATAAGTGTTCACTATACAAACATATAATATCCACATCATTTTTCAATTATACATATCACATACATTGATGCAAGGAAAAATGATTTCAAACTCTTGAATAAAACAAATTTTTGAAACAAAATAGAATTAATCATCAAGGAAGAGCTTCTAACAATCGAGGGAGCTGAAACTCTGCTTATCACTCGTTTCTTTAACTTGATATTCTTCCTTGAGGACCTCTGACAAACCTCCCTAATTGCAGAAATTGATATCCGGTGCCTCCTCAACATCATCATCAGGCTTTGATTGAGGCCAATTCCATCAAGAGATTATTATCATTACCAAATTTTGAAGACATTTCTTTTATTTATATTTATTTGTAACGCAACGATTATATATGCACCTGAAGAAACTGAAGTAGCCGCCAAAGCAAGTAATCAATGATCATAACCATACAGAATACCTTCCCAGCCCACGCTCCACATGACAGGAACCTAACCAACCATCAAATCTTTATATTACCTTTTCACTGGTTGATGAGTTAGAACTAGTAAGCATATAATTGTACCGCGATAGACGTTCTAGAAGATTTCTGTTGGAACACTTCAAAGCACGGTCATACACAATCTCGGTTCTTTTGGCAACATCTTGCCAACTGTACAGCTTCTTCATCTGGTGGGTAGCAAACAAAATACTGTATATCAAAGGCTTGGAACAAGTCTCCTTTTCTCTCTTAATAAGTAGATTATGATATGTTAAATCTTATATTTAGAGGAAAACTCACTCGATTGTGCATCTCCTCCGGGTTAATACTTGGAAGTATTGATATCGCCTTTTCGATTGCTCGTACCATGTCATCCGGATCTGGCTCAGCAAGCACAACCATGTCATCCGGTAGTACCTACACAAATCATGAACAAAACTTTAAATCATATAAAATCCAAAGACAATGAGAGACCAGAGCAAGAATGTATGTATAGAGAATAAGGTACATGCCTCAGGGACACCTCCAACACGAGTGCTGACGGTTAATAACCCGCAACTAGCCGCCTCCAAGATAGCTATGCAGAAGGCTTCTGTTAAAGAACTGTCACAGGTTCAAAGAGATGAACATTTTCACAAATCCATGCGATTCATAAGAGTTGTAAGAATCAGTGCAATGCACACACCTGTTAAGGAAAATATGACCGGTGACCAGAACAGAGCGCACACGAGAATGAGGAACAGCACCAAGCATCTCGACTCTATCTTGCAGAGAATGCTTCTCCCTCATCTCCTCAAGTCTCACATGCTTCGGTCCATCCCCTCCAACTACAAAACGAACCTTTCACAAAACCAAAAAACATAAATACAGATACGAAAGAAGTCATAGCGGAATAATGATTGGTTTACTTGAACACTCACTCACATTGGGGTATAAACGGCACACTTCTGGAATGACCTCAACAAGCAAATCAGCACCTTTCCGATAAACCAATCTACTTATAACAACTATAGTGATAACATCATCACTACTTGGCCTGACATCAGCTGGCTTGAACATAGCAGTATCAACAGCATTCGGAATCATAAAAACCTTTCCCGGAGACAATCCAGATCTCAGAACAGTGTTCTCCTTACTAGTGTGCGAAACACAAATGGCCTGGTCTATATCAGCTAGAGTAAACTGCAAGACCTTGTTCATGTGAATACTCCCAACATCAGCAAACCCGTAAAGGGAGTGATCAGTGAATACAACTCTGTATCCCATTGTTCTGGCGTGCATCAAGGCTTCGTGACAGAGGGTGGAGAAGGCTTGGTGGCCGTGAACAACGGTGATTCTCTCGCGCTTGAGGATGGTTCTCACGATGGGAAGCGTTCCGTAGACGGTGGGGAATGTGTTCTGCATAGCGAAAGGTCTCCACGGGACGTAGTAGACTTTGAGTCCGCCCGTCATGTATCGGACTCCCGTGCGGTTCCCGTAAGCATGCGTCATCACCACAACCTGCAATCAAGCCCACAAATTGATTTCACGGGGGGAAGAAAGTTTCGATTTTGATCGGAGACTGACCTTGTGACCGAGGTTTAACAGGCATTGGGAGAGATAGTAGATGTGATTCTCAACGCCACCGAAGTTTGGGAAGAAGAAATCGGAGACCATTAGAACCCTAAGCTTTGGTTCCGCCATTGATTCCGAAGCTCTCAAGTTTCTGATTCGTAAACAAATCCACTGAGAAATGATGATTCCAGAACGAAAGTGTTTTGTCAAGCTGGGCTTGCTATAAGTGGGCTTTTATTGGGCTTTGTGAAGATCCGAAACTCCTATAATATTGTGATTTTATTTTGAGGTACACATTTTATTTAAAATGTGGTTTTCGATATAATTTTACTAAATATTATCAAAATATATTGAAATGTTACTAAAAAATAGAAGAATTTTTATTTTGAATATAAAATTAACAATATAATATTTTATTTGTACTTATATAAAATGTATGTATAGATAGATCATTAATTTGTGATTTTATTAGGACCAAATATTTACATTAAACTTTCTGAAAAATTATTATTTTATTATTTTATTTTATTTATATTTTGAACTGGTTCAGTTCGAGACCGAAATTTTTTATTATTCCCTCTGTTTCATATTAGTTGTCGTCTTAGAGTTAAAACTTTGTTTCATTTTAAGTGTCGTTTTATGTTTTCAATGCAAAATTTATTAATAATATTCTCCTGTTTATTTTCTATTGGTTGAAATATGGTTAGATATATGGGTAATGATGTTTTTATTTTGAAAATATGCAAAGTTAAATATTTTCTTAATATGTGTGCATAGACCTAAAATGACAACTAAAGTGAAACGGAGAGTAATTTATAGTGTTTATTAATTTATCGAGTATTAATTTATAGAGTCTCTGTTGTACATTCAAACACGCAAAATCAAATTCGAATTTGTTTATTTAACAACGTACAGTATAAAACATCACTAAAATAATAAATTGGTTTCTTCTGATATCCAAAAAAATAAAGTAGTGAATTTTTGGAGGCATAGTTAAAAAATATGAAGCAAGAATCTGCCACAAGACCTATGAATAATTGGTTTACTATATATGAAATGTGTCGTTGGTTATGCAGACCCAACCTGTTTTGACCAAACCTTAACTGGTTCAGGCTAGATAGTCCACTAACCAGCATTTGCGTCGTTAAAAACACCGTGCAATATTTGACAATTAGTGCAAGGTTTTGGCTGTTTTGCCTAAATTATAAGCGATCAAAACAGATCAATAATTACTTATTATTTTAATTAAATGCTGATATATTATTATCCTGTTACAGAACAGTTTAACATTTGCATTCATGAAAGTTGAAGAATATATGTATTACTATCTAGTTCTTTTTTAAAAAAACTGTGAAGTTAAACGATATTCTTCTTGGTTGATGTGCATTTAACTCGATATACATCTCATCACACATAGATTAAAGTATAGAATATTGATCAATTCATCGATCATGGCAAGGTGTACCCAAACAAGGAAGCATGATCCATTATGAAGGATGTTTTGCTTCCACTGCTAATCTCAGTTTTTTTCTTCTCACATCTAAGGTCTCAAATAGTAACAAAATCAGAAACATAACATTGGATTTTGGTAAATGAAACACACAAATTACTGCTGAAAACAAGTAACTATCATGAGAAATTTTACCTTTAAAAAGTTGTATAGATCAGAAATAAAGGATTCATAATGAGATACATTTTTATTGTTAATTATCAACATGCCACTTGTATTATACAGAAAATGAAAAGAACAGATGAAGGGAAAAAATTAAAAGGATCAATTACCACCACACAGTCATAAATTAGAAATGATCAATATACTCTTCTTGGTCTTCTTCTTATTGTTTCCTTGACTTCTTGATCCTGCGGTCCAAATCCTCAAAGAACATCTCGATCTCCCGGCTCAGATCAATCGGTACACGGTTAACAACATTAACCGGTGTCACTTTTCTTTTTGGTCTGGGTTTTCTAGGAGCTGGTGGGCATAACGTATACTTCGCCGCTGGAATCTTGTGAGCGGAAGATGTTGGAGTCTTGCACCCATCTTCGTTGTTGACCGTTGGATCTTCGTGATCGGGGAGGATCAGTTGATCAGGTCGTGTCGGTAACCGGATCTTGTCTACGTCCTCTTCTTGGATCTCTTTGACGCAGCAAATATCTGCCATTAGTCGAACGAGAGAGAGAGAAAAGAGAAAAGCAAAGTTATGGAAAGAGAAGGAGAGATAACGTGCGTTGGATCCGAAACTTGAAAGCCAATATTTCAACTAACTAATGATCTGTCTCCTAATTGGCGGGATACAAAAGAAAATCTTAGTTTATTTGATTTTTCTTTTATATATTATATGCTCATTATTGTGTACATACATGTATACGCACACATATATAGAATTGACCATTTAACTAGCACAACTTAATTCTTAGAGCCTTTTCGATGTACAACATTGTTTAAGATAGAGTCTCATATATATAGCAAAAAAAAACATATTTAGCTTAATGTATGATTTTCAACTATAGTAATATAAAAAAAAAACTATTCTCCTTGCAAAGTTATGTTTATATATCTTTATTTCAATGCAATTATCAACAGACCTCTGATTGTCCTCGCGTTAAATGGTTTACATGTGTTTATTGGAAAAGGTGAATTACATAATTTTGCTATTATTAATTTACGTGTGGGAAACCTAATTCTACTTACGATTTTGAACTCTTAGTTTCATATACTGAAGTTTGTCAAAGCTCTAATATAAGCATGATCATGAATGTATTATATAAAGTTTCATATAGTTGTACTTAGTCTTAACATTCATACATCAATACTGCATTTGTTATAATAGTGTTTTTAATCCCTCTTTCTTTTACTTTGAGTTGAGCATTTGCATTCTGTAAAATTTAAGGATTTAATTTTCGAAGAAAACTAAACGGAAATGAATATATCGATCGGGAAGAAAACTAAAAGGTAAGAAATGTCTCCACAAACTTTGATGAATATCAGACGCACGAGCCTTTGCCTTGCATGGGACCTCGCGATACATTTTTAACTTCTGAGTATGTTTTAGTTTCTCATGTTTCATCAGATGATGTCTTATCATTTTTGGCCCATTGTGCGACAAAGAAAAGAAAATTGTGAAAAGAAAAATAGAAATAGTTTCTCTTGCTTACTTTATCGTGCACGCAAGCAACAAAGCACCAACTAATAATTGACTAAACTAATTAATTTACTGACATTGTTTTCCTTCTCCGTGAGCAAACACGAGAAAGTTAATTTTTAATTTTTTAAAAAAAATCGAAATATTTTGCTTACCCACAGGACATAAATGATATGTTTAAACTCTCAATGACTTTAGAAGATGTTATGTTTGACAGTTTGAGATTTGAAATATGAAAACGAATTAATGGTACAAATGATTCTTTTAGTGTAAAAGTAGAATGAAAGTCAATTCCAATTCTGCGCAGTAAAATATATATGTACTTTAAGATGGAGATATGGTGTTTTTCTTTGTATTTTAATGCATATCCTTTAGAATATTTCCTAGAATATTTCTCTAATCCTAAATGAAAATAATAATGCTTTCAAGCCAACTTAACATGTAAGAAAATCGAACTAATTTATGTTTCATGTTCTAACTTTAGTTTCTGTCCATCTATTGTTTTATAGTATCGTAAAGAAAGAGCATAATATATCGAATACGCAGCTGTTGATATGCCTTGAATCTGGATGTTATATTTAGGCGATGGATGTTACGTCACGTACATCATACCGATTCGGTTGCATCAAAAGCGTTACATCAAGTTATTATGGATGTTACATATGATCGTGGGCTTAGACCCATGAGTCTATAAAGTCTAGGGTTTTAGATACAGGATGGTACTATATATATCTTGTATTCGAAGTAACCTTAAACTTGCACTTTTTAAGCTCAATATCGCTTCCAATAATAAGATATCTCTTTGTCCGTGGTCGTAGGCCTAGGGGTGAACCACGTTAAATATCTATGTCGTAGTTACATCGCTTTTATTCTTCTGTTTCGGCATATGTTTTTTCTTACGACAGCAGCAATAGCCAATAGTTCGGGGTATGACTATGACTACTACTTACTAATCATAAGCCTAATCTTGAGATCTTTAAATTTAGATGCGATCTTTCATGTTCAGAGCTAGCCTATAACTGAAAACTATCTTTATAAATTAAAGGAGTTAAATTTATTCTTGATACGAGTGGAAACCTATAACTTGGATTCCTCAGCCGTAAAATGCGAACCACTAAATTTAGATTTGGTAAACTTACCATGCTTTTTTAATTAAACGATGTCTACCAGCAGGTCCTTCCAGATTAATAAGTTATGAATAATGACGTAGGCTATAATATCTATATCACGGAATTATGTATGGATTAAGTGATAAGGTTAAATGAATTAGAGAGGGATAATGAAAGATTGGTTGATAGCTATACATGTGGTGGTGATGCCTACGCACATGGTTGATCATCATGTCCTCCATCTTTCACGTTTTGTTATTTACTTTTTTCCTAACTCAATAAGATTTAAAGTATTAACTATTTAAGAGGTCAAAAACTTAACAGCAAAGTTCTCAACTTGAGTACAAACATAATCTAATACTCCCTCCGGATACGAATGTAAGATGTTCTAT
Source organism: Brassica napus (assembly GCF_020379485.1). Lineage (NCBI taxonomy): Eukaryota > Viridiplantae > Streptophyta > Magnoliopsida > Brassicales > Brassicaceae > Brassica > Brassica napus. Next base: position 20,774 of record NW_026015475.1, on the reverse strand, counting down.
ATTTTTATCTTGTATACAAATGTATGATGTTTTGAGATATAATTAATGCATTTATTTTTAAAATTTAAATATAAATTAAAAAGTAAAATTATGAGTGGTGAAACTTTATTGATATAATCAAAAAGTAACAACTAAAATATTGTATTTATTGTTTCTTAATATGTGTGTAAAACCTTAAACATCTTATATTTAAATCCAAAGGGAGTAATATGTTTTCCCATTGACCAATTTCAATAATCTGAAAAATAATCACAACTTCGTACAATAAAAATTCACAAACTATTATAAAGCAGTTCACCAACAAGTAAAAAAAAAAGGACTTTTGTGCTAACATATCATTCAACAAAAATTTATGCATTATATTAAATTTAAGAATTTCAAAAAGTTTGATATTATTAACAAGTTCTATAATATTAGTTCCTATAAATGTGATATTGATTTGGAATAAATTAATAACCAGCTCCAGTATCAACAAAGATTCTTCAAGTAACATTACAAAAGGTTGTTTCTCTCTTTTTTTTATCGCAAAAGTGATGTACTTTTTACACATGGAGAGATATAAAATGAGATATTTTATGGTATATCACCAATGCTGCTTAGACAGATTTGAATCAAATCCACATGGAAATTTTGGACCATTTATTTTTCTTGGGTTTACCCACTCTATCTAATAAACTAGGATAAGACCCGCGCCTTGCGCGGAATTAAGTTATTATTTTTATTATATTTTGGAGAATGAAACAATAGTTTGGCTTCATTTGGATTAGGGGTGTTCAATCCAGATATCAGATTGGTTTCGGTTCGGTTCGGTTTTTTTCGGTATTTTGGTTAGTAAAATATAACTACTATTCTAAATCCATATTTACTTTGACTTTAATCTTTCACATACTTTTGAAAGATTTCAACTGGACAACTAAATTGATCAGCCAATCTTGTTGCTTTAAATCATTAGTATTTATATATATATTATTTAGTTTGAATATTTACTAATTAAAAATTCATATGCGTTATATTTTATGATCATTTGTAACTTATTATAACAAAAAAAAAATCTATTGATCACAAAATTTTCAGAGTGAGAATCTTCAAATTTCTAATAATATATAGACGTTTTGAAAAATTCAAAATATAACATATAAGAAAAAATATAAATGTTTTTATTATATATTTAATGTGATTTTTTAATATCTTTTAATAATATAAAATTTAAAAAAAGAACTAAGATACCAAAATTGTTATCAAATATTTATTATTCATAATAATTAATTTTCATATATACGTTAATCATATTAGGTAATTTCGTAGCTTCTAATTAAGGAAAGTGCAAAAACAAAATTTGGTAGATTATTTATCAATTCGAATATTCGATATTTAGTTTAATAAAAAATATAATGTAAGTTAAGATGGACCAGCCTATTTTTTTAAGAATAGTATATTTTATATAGTCATTTATTAAATGAGAATTTATAATCATACAGTTCTATGATCATTCATATCGTTTTATAACTGAATATTTAAATCATCGATAACAAAATTTTCAACGTGAAATCTTTAATAAGTTTATAATTTATAAATGTTTTTGAAAATTCATTGAAAGTTTTAATATTAAAATATTTATGTAATCTTATGGTATATAGTTTAATCTATATATATATATATAAATGTTTTATTATTAAATGATATTTTTTACTCATATGGTTTTAAAATCATGTGTATCTTCTTATAATATTAAATAAAAGTTCATATTAATACAATTTTATGATCATTTGTAACTTATTATGACAAAAAAAAATAATCTATTGATCACAAAATTTTAAGAGTGGGGATCTTCAAATTTCTAATAATTTATAGACGTTTTGAAAAATTCAAAATATAACATATAAAAAAATATAAATGTTTATATTTAATGTGATTTTTAATATCTTTTAATAATATAAATTTTTTTTATTATATATTTAATGTGATTTTTAATATCTTTTAATAATATAAAATTTTAAAACAGTACTAAGATACAAAAATTGTTATCAAATATTTATTATTCATAATAATTAATTTTCACATATATGTTAATCATATTAGGTAATTTCGTAGCTTTTATTTAAGGAAAGTGCAAAACATTTTTTGGTACATTATTTATCAATTCGATAGTTAGTTTAATAAAAAGTGTAATATAAGTTAAGATGGACCAACCTATTTTTCTAAGAATAGTATATTTTATATAGTTATTTATTAAATAAGAATTTATAATCATACGGTTCTATGATCATTCATATAATTTTATAACAAAATATTTAAGTGTAATATAAGTTAAGATGGACCAACCTATTTTTCTAAGAATAGTATATTTTATATAGTTATTTATTAAATAAGAATTTATAATCATACGGTTCTATGATCATTCATATAATTTTATAACAAAATATTTAAATCATCGATAACAAAATTTTCAATCTGAAATCTTTAATAAGTTTATAATTTATAAATCTTCTTGAAAATTCATTGAAAGTTTTAATATTAAAATATTTATGTAATCTTATGGTATATAGTGTTTAATCTATATATATATATATTTATTTTATTATTAAATGATATTTTTTACTCATATGGTTTTAAAATCATGTGTATCTTCTTATAATAAAAATGTTAAACCATTGATCATTAATTTTTAACATAATAATTTTAATAGTTTTAGTCATTTATTGTCGTTTTAAAAATTCAAAATATAACATATACGAAAAAATCTAAATTTTACTTTTATAGCTAATTTGATTGTTTAATTTATTTTAATAATATAAAATTAAACAAAAAATGATGGAGGAGATATAAATTGTTATCAAATCTTTATTATTAAAATCATTAATTGTCATATATATATTAATCATTTATGGTAATTTCGTAGGTTTTATTTAAGGAAAGAAAATAACATATCATATCATTATATCATATAGTTTGACCAACTTATGTATCTAACAACATATAAAAATCGAATATGGACCTACTTATTTTTCAATTGAATGTAATTGACTACCTAATTGAGTGCCACCTATGCATTGGGGCCTATTTTAATTAATACAAAATTGAGGTTACATCTTTTCAAAGGTTTCTCAATTAATATATAGGGGATAAGAAATTACAACTAGTTTTTTCTCTCTCATTTCCCTAGTTTTTTCTCTCTCATTTCCCTAGTTCTTTTAATAGACAAATGGGGGTAGTTTTACCTTTTAAGGCATACCGCAAAATTGTGTGTTTGACGTCAAAAAATTTCAAATCTCTTGAAACTTGTATACCATATGAAACATCCTACAATCTTTTGGAATCAATGATTATGTTTTTATTGCTAACTTTATGTCATTTTAGTTACCCATTTGTAAACAAAACAAAAACAGCTTATTTGTAGAGTGATCTCCTCAAAAGTACTAATATAAAATAAAGTCAAAACAAATAGTACTAATAGTAAATTAGTTAACGATTGGGATCTGGGTCCAGAGACTGATTAAATGCTTTCAATCTTAAAAGCTTCGATAGTGATTCCCTCGTCTTTTGATAAATTCGCTTTGCAGTGTATATTCTTCACGGCAGCTTTGCTGTCTATATGTGTAAGACATGCTTAGCCTTGTCCTCTAGTAATTATCAATCATGGCCTTCCACTTTTAATGTTAATCTTAATACTGCTGCATATAGTATAATTATAATGGAACTTACATTGTTTACATGAATTATAGAATTTCGCTTTTTACGACACATACACATATTTTATAATTTGTTTGATTGTTTGGTCAAGATGAATATTTTAGTTGTATCAATGGATTTGCAAGCTGCAAGTAGTTTCAACTCGATACTGTTAAATTTTTAAACCAAAAACAGATAAGAGTTATATACTAAAGGAATATATTTCTAAATTGTAAGAATTTTTTTGTTGAACTTAGCTAGAAAAACTTTATTCAAATGAACCATTCTTAAAGTACAAAATAAATATATTCATATAAAATTAAAAAAATATGGAGCTCAAAACCTAAAATAGAACGGTGATAGTAATAACTAATAAAGATAAATTACCGGATTTCAACTCTCGGTTAAACTTGGCTCATCTTTTTGGGGCAAATTGATGGTGCGGACTTGGTCAAGTCTCGGGACCGCGGTTGTAGTTGTTGTGTATGTCTTGTCTTTTATAGTTAGATTGAGTCTGTGTTTAGAATTTTATCCTCGTTTCTCTGTTTTTTTGTTATCTTTTGTATTTATGTCGAAAAAGAAGAAATTAGTAATAATATCTTTACATTAAAAAAAAAAAACTAATAAAGATAAACTATCACCATTTTATATTACTAGTTTAGAACTGATTCGGGCTTTTTCTTTAGAACGGACTTGGGCTTTAGTCAGAAAACTAGTAAGGCCCAATAAAAATCTAGTAATGTATATTTTGGATTTGACTCCTCTCTGGTCAATCGGAATCGCACTGTATTCAGCTCACTTGTTTCTCCGGCAAAATTCGATTTCAATTTTCCCCGGGGAATTGAAGGGAAAAAAAAAAACAATGGGGAGACTAGCGATTGCAGCTATAACGAGCTTGTGGGTGATTCCCATGTCGACCATCGTCAACCACATAGTTCCCGATCCCTACATGGACGAGATATTCCATGTGCCTCAGGCTCAGCAATACTGCAATGGCAATTTCAGGAGCTGGGATCCAATGATCACTACCCCACCTGGATTGTAATGCTCTCTTCCTTCTTAATTTAATTTTGTCTTGTTAGTGCAAAACTTAAGAAGAGAGTGATTGAAAGTTTGAATATTTTGTAACTAGTAGCTGAAAATGTTGACTTTTTGTTGTTGTTGCAGGTACTATCTATCACTTGCACATGTTGCTTCTCTGTTTCCAGGAATGTTATTGATGAGAACTACTTCTCAGTCCTTTTCAGAAGCTTGTTCTACGTCTGTCCTGAGGTCTACCAATGCTGTTTTTGCAGTCTTGTGTGGAGTTCTAGTGTATGAGATTATCAGGTTCTTGGGGCCGAGTCTCAGTGATAGAAAAGCAACTTTAATGGCTTTGGTCATGTCTCTTTACCCTCTCCACTGGTTCTTCACTTTCCTCTACTATACGGATGTTGCGTCTCTCACCACTTTTCTTGCCATGTACCTCGCTTGTTTGAGGAGAAGATATATCCTCAGTGCTGTGGTAAGTCATTTTGAAGCTGTTTGTTGTTTTCCTGTCAGAATTACAAATTTATTTATGCTTATTGTCCTTGCAGTTTGGTACTTTAGCGATTTTGATCAGGCAAACAAATGTAGTCTGGATGCTTTTCGTTGCTTGCTCAGGTGTTTTAGACTTCACTCTTGACTCTCCGCGGAAAATGGATAAACAAAAAGTAAATAAAGATTTGCATCAGTCCATTGATAGGAAAGAAGCAACTCTGAGATCGAATCTTAGAAATAGAAAACCTGATAACAACTTGGATACTAGAGACAGTTTTGACCGTGGCAAATCTGTTTCTTCAGCAGAGGATACTTCAGGTATGTTGCTAATAGTTTGACATATATACTGTTAAACATAAGTGTTCCTTACTCTTACAATATCTAAGGGTCTTTTTGTACATATCTTTTAATGAAAACAATATACAGGCTTAGTCTATGATGTTTATGATGTAATCTCCACATCTTGGAATATGAAGTGGAAGATTTGTTCAAATTCAGCCCTTCATCGTGGTTGTGGTAGCCTTTGGTATTTTTATACTCTGGAACGGCGGTATAGTCCTCGGTATGATTCATCCATATGCGTTTTCTGTAAATGGAAAGTTATGTTTCTGTTGTCTTTTTTACTAATCCATCAATTTCAAAATCCGCAGGTGCAAAAGAGGCTCATGTGGTTTCACCACATTTTGCGCAGATAATGTATTTTAGCCTCGTCTCTGCACTTTTTACTGCTCCCCTACACTTCTCAGTAGAGCAAGTGAGAAATCTACTCCAAGAGCTCCGAAGAAATTGGCCCTTAAGCCTTCTACTAACTCTTGTGGCTCTAGTAGCTGGTTTTGCCTCTGTACACTTTTTCAGGTTCAGTTTCTTGACACCTCTCAAAACACCTCTTAAGGTCTTCCACTACAAACTCTCATTCTGAAAAATAATTGCAGCTTGGCTCATCCTTATCTTCTCGCTGATAATCGCCACTATCCATTCTATCTATGGAGGAAAATTATCAACGCTCATTGGTTGATGAAATACATGCTAGTCCCGGTTTACGTCTATTCCTGGTTCTCAATCCTAACTTTATTAGGTATGTTCAAATCATTTTTGTGTGAGACGGTTTTTTTATCTTCCTTTTTGGCATTGTGAATTTGACTTTGGTTCTGTCTCAATCCGACAGCAAAAACTCGAAGCAAGATCTGGGTGTTGGTCTATTTCTTAGCTACATGTGCTGTTCTTGTTCCTACGCCATTGATCGAGTTCAGATATTACCACCATTCCGTTTTATATCTTCATGCTTCACTCCTGTGTCAGAAGCAGCGGTTACACAACTTGGCTTCTTACTGGAACGATTTTTGTGTGTATCAATGTGTTTACAATGGCTATGTTCTTGTTTAGACCATTCAAGTGGAGCCATGAGGATGGTGTCCAAAGGTTATTTGGTAGGGACAAAGGTTTATACTCTTTTGCTGCAATTAGTTACTAGTAGGTCCCTCGGAAACTGGCGAGTTCATACCATTTTCTGTCGATATAAACACATCAGTTTTGAGGTTTCTGTTACTGGAATCCATTACTGAAATGTTGTGTTTCTTTCTTATTTTGAATTTAGCCTTTGCACAAAACATAAAATTTACATCATGTTAAATGAGCTTGTGATAATAGAAATATTTGAAGCATAATATGTACTTCAATATTCAATTTTATATTTATTTTGATATGATATTTACGATAAGCATTTAAATTTCAAATAAGTACTTTATATATCTAATTTTATATAAATAAATATATACTAGGTGTTTTCCTACACAACGTGCTTAATAAATTTTCTCAATTTAAATGATATTTAAAATATTTTTTTAATATTGTAAATTTTATTAGTTTCTTATCAATATTTTAATATAAATTAATTAAATTAAACATAAAAATTAAGATAAAAACATTTTTGTTATTTTAAATTATATTTGATAATATGTGAGTATATATAAAGTATAATCTCAGATAGATTTTTATCTATTTACTTTGGTTAAATATTTAAATCAACTTGTATAACATTAATAAAAACGATATAAAAATTGTATGATTATCAAAATTTTAAACTAAAAAATATTTATAAAATTTGTAGATATATAAAAGAAACTAATGATATTGCGATTTAAAAATTTATAAGCTTTTTAAAAAAATGTTGAAAATTTTGAAAATTTTAGTAATAAAATTGTATACTTCTAAAAATTAGAATTAAGTAATATTTCAGAACATTTTTTCGGCTAAGGTTTTTTTTATCCAATATTGTCTATCAAAGACAATAACACAATAGTTGATATGATACATCGCATCAAGAAAACCAAAACAAACTCTTGAGAAAATAATCTAACCCGTCAAAAAAATATGATTTGACAATAACGATTACAAGAGAAATCAATGATGAAATCCATGCCGGATATTGGTTGGATGATGACAATACATTGATATCAAGCTGATCTTGTTTTACGCTTGTGAACAATACATTACAATAATATTTCAGAACTTGTAATGTCGTATTTGAATATATATATATATATATATATATAATTTAATGATGATTTATAAGTTATTATCACATTCTAAAAAGTTTATCAAACATTAATCAACATTAAATGTAATGTATGAATTGTTACCATATTCTAAAAAGCTTATCAAAAATATAAATCACGGTAAGTGTAATTGTCCATCTCAGATTCAGACATAATCTATGTCATCAATTTCAGTAGACATGTCACATTTCTTTTGTGAAATTGATTGTGTAGAGTACATTTGGCAAATGACTTCTCAAATAATGTTTAAGAAGTATTTCTTATGCTTTGTTTAAAATTTTAGATTTTGCTTTGGGTAATCCGAACCAATCTGATATAACCTGAATCCTAACGGTATATGGTTACTTTATAGATTTTAAGATGTGATACATATTAGAACCGAAATCGATTTTTTATATCTGAACTCGGCCCGTACTCACAATTTACTAAAACGGGATCTATGGTGTGTTACAATTAAAACCAAAATCCAAAATATCTGACCCGAATACCAACGGGTACCTAAACACTCGAACCTATACTTACTCTTGTTTTGTTTTGAAATTTTTCATACGTTTGAGACTTAGACCAATGTTGGAACACACAATTCATCACATCATTAAATATAAACCAAAGTCTACTATATAGTTTTATTTACAAAATGACAACGTGATAGTAGCACTAGTGGCTAGGGTTGTGCCTCCTCCATTTGTCCTTCAGATCAGCTGGATTGCGTGTTCGATGGAACACAGTCTCTCCCATTTTAAGAATCTTCTTCCATGGAATGTTTTTCTTTGGGTCTGTTGCAAATGTCTCCACTCTCACCTAAGCCAATAACACAACACATATGTATCAACAAAATACTTACGTGACATAAGGTGTTCTGAGAGCATCTGCAAATGGTTAAAACATCAAATTACTTTGACACTGGAAAGTTGGAGGAATCAAAGAAGAAATCTAATAAATTTCGTTTGAAGGAAACTGAAATACCATCAAGGAAGTTTCATGCTCTTGACTTAGTTCTTCTATTTGGCTCTGCAGACCAGCACACTGCTCTTGCAAAAAAAAAAAACATGTATCCCTCCTATTTCCCTGCAATGATAAGCACTAGATAATATATGCACAAGATAAGCACAAGGATAAGTCCTTGAGAGTTGTGACTATTTGGTTATTGTTAGAACAAAAAAAAATCTAAAACATATATGTAAAATGCAGATCATAGAAGTTAGTTGCATTCTTCAGAAAAATCATCAGTTTTGAGGTTTCTGTTACTGGAATCCATTACAACAGTCTTGGAGAGATTCGGGGTTCAACTACTTGAAATGCTGACTCGACTACACCTATTTAGGTTAACCGATCTTGCCGCTACTGAAATGTTGTGTTTCTTTCTTATATTGAATTTAGGCTTTCTACAAAAATAAAATTTGCATAAAAGTAAAATGAGCTTGTGATAAGAGAAGTTAGTTGTATTCTTCTACTTGTGTGTTTATTTAAAAAATTGATTTAACTAATTTTAGTATTGGAAATTGTCTCGAGCGTGGTCCTACGTATGTGAAACTGTGATTGAAAATGAAAATGTTGCTGTCTTACACATTACCAACTATGTATTTCCGATATGAAGACTATGTAATGGTCACCTAATAAGGAAAAGCAAAGTGGATGGTTTATGTGTGTGAGAATGTTTGGTGAGTCAATGTGGAAGAGAACTTCCAAAGTCTTGGGAGCAGAGCTTTACTATTTTGTCAGAAATAGATACAGTCGAATGTTAGGAGCAAACGTGTGCTTTTTCTTTTGATACAGTCCTAAATGTTTTAGTAGTTTTACCAAACTCAGAAAAATGGCGAACAGTTCATCTATTTAGCTTAAAGCTCATAATATTTGTAACATTTCTCTCTTAATATATATGATTGATCATACTAGAAAATTAAAGTTTTACTAGTTGAGAGCTGTGACCATTTTCTTATTGTTAGAACAAATAAATCTAAAAGATATATGTAAAATGCAGATCATATATATGTAACATTGCTCTTTTAAGCAAAAAAAAATTGCTCTCTTAATAATATGACTGATTCTGATAAATAATTTTGACAACGAGAAAAATAAAAGAGACAACTTTTTGACTTATAAATTTATAATAGTCACAAATACATTTTGAATTTGTCAATACATATCGTGACTGATAAGAAAATGTGAAGCTGATCATATTCTATCTTTATGGCCGAGTATGATGAAATATATCTTCATATTGACATTCATAATATGAAACTTGAAAAAGTAACATTTTGTATATTTTCGTGAACAAGAACAACAAGGAAAAAGTCTTTGTGAAAGTAAAAGAAGATATTTTTTATTGGAAGTCTGAGAGGAAAAAAACTTTTGATTTCAAAACTGTGAGTATGATGGATAAGTTGATAGATCATATGTCAAATGAGGTTTTTATCTAACCATTGACAAAGCGTCCCGAACACGTCTTTCCACATTTTCAGATCAAAAGAAACTGATACAAACCCTTCGAAGTTGGACTTAAAGGCTTTTTTTAAGGTTTTAAATAGTTTGAATTTTAAAACAAAGTTCTTAAGGAATATAATATATCCATGAAAATGTGGGAAATATTTTCTAAAAAGAAGTTAAACGCATGGAATTTTTTAAAATGAAGTATACACACACCGACACACGTATGTATTATATATGGTCTTGACATTGGGATCTTCTAGATCTAACATACTAATTATTTCAACAACGCACGTATTCAATGGTCTATAGTAAAGAGTTGCAGACTCAGACATATGTTGTGTTGCTGTTGATATTAAATTGTAAGTACTGTAGTTAGAAACCTAGAATATGAGATAGAAAGAATACTTGCGGTTTTTGATAAAGTTCTATTATATCAAGCGAAGAGAAAAAGATTTGATTTACAAGGAAACCAAGAAAAGCCAAAGATATGTATATGCCCACTTTGGTTCGCTTTTGTTCACTAAACTATTTAGGTAAAAATAAATACATCAAATGAAAAATATTGTGAGAAAAATTCAAATTGGAAAAAGAAAAAAAACAAACCGAGTTATTGGAATTAGTTCTTCAAAGGATTCATTCATGAAAAAATAATAACAATATTCACATGGACGATCTCCATATTCTTCCTTCAAGTGAGATAACAATCACAGAGATATCATCATGATACCTCCGACGATCTCCTTGTGGTATTTCCAACAGTTCATGAAAATCCATACCTAAAATATAACAAACCAAAAAATCAGACTTCAACGTTGGTTGGAGATAATCAAATTTAAATGTAGTTTGACTTATTTATTAAATATTTTATTTTTCTTACCATATTTGTTGGCAGCACGTAGGAGGACCTCCTGGATCAAGTGTTGAGCTGGATCGCCTTCAGGAAAAGCAGAGATGAAAGATTCAACCTCGAAAATGGCTTCTTGGTTAGAGAAATATTCATACAACCCATCCGAAGAGAGGATCAAGAACTTGTCACGTGACGTTAGCTTGTGATGACATAGAGATGGAGAGCATGTGATGTACGGTGATGTCCCGATGTAGTCGATCCTGAACATCTCTAAAGTGCATCGTTCCATTTAGGCTGATAACAAAAACAAAGAGACAAAAATAAAAACACAAATATTAGATACAATAAGATTTGTCTATAAGTGTTGGTTCATAAAATCATCTTACAAAACCCAAATAATGCTAAAGGAAATTGTCTATATCAAATTGTTTTGGATAGCCCATGATATATTAATAATGTTAATAATATTCACCTGTTTGAGAAATCCAGCTCCAAATGCACGAGTAACCTTAAGATAACCTTTAACTCTATCATTTTCTATTGCACCATCATCTTCAGGATGTTCCTTCTTGATTCTTCTCACTTCCTGTACTCATTTAAACAAACAAAATTTTAACCCATCAGTTTCTCAATCCACAGACTTAACATTTGATTCTTTGTGTGTTTACCTCTTCAATACGTGTGCTATGTTCTTTGTTAAGCTGTAGAGGAACCAAACTATTACGCGTTATTGCTCCATTCATAAACATTTCTCTAACTTCCTTGATTCTCTCCATCTCCTTCTGCCTCCTGCTTCCAACCACCACATTAGGCTTCCTCGCTAAAACCGCTCGACTGTCTCCAACATTCATGACATAAACATCTTCTCCTTTCATCAACGTCACGAGAACGCATGATCCCATCAGTGCCAATTCAGGATTCTCTTCAACCATCGTATCAGCTAGCTCTAGATACGCCTCCTCTGTTTTCCTCAAAGCCTGCACAAGAGCTCTCAGGACATCTCCGTGGTTTGTTGTCGTCGAGTTTGATCCCTTCTGATCGCAGTCGTTGTCAGATTTGGTATCGTTATTCTCCCACTCGCATCTCCATTTCACACTCTTCTCTTGGTTTCTTGCGCCGGAAGCAACCGCGTCAATGTTCGTCGTTACAGGGAAATTCTCTTTGCCCGAATCCGAATCTTCCTTGTCGGAACGTTTTCCGATTTGAGTGTCACCGTTTTCTCCTAAAGTTCTGAGCTTTTCGTCGTTACAGAGTAACCCGTTGAGCTCCTTTTGCACGGCGGTGTATAGATTGTTGAGTAGATAATCCGGCGCATCGGGACCGCTGAAACCGTCGTAGATTCCGACAAAAACCCATCCGTTTTCTTCAGAGACGACCACGTGTACACGATCTTCCCCTGCTTTCCCCTGAGCCCATTGAACATCCAAAACAGAGCATTTGCTCTGTTCTTCTTCCTCTTCTTTAGCTTCTCGCTTGTGATCAGGTTTAGGATTCTCGTTGACAATCTCAGGTTCATGATGACGATCAGAGTCTGGTGATTCAGAACCGTTGATCGGCTCGATCACACTCTTCTTCGAGCTAGGTTTATTGTTGGAGATTAGATTGGTGAACAAGGCTTTGAATGTGAGAAAGTTCTTCTTTTTCTTCGGTTTAGTTTTTTCCGGTGAGGCTTTTCTTCTTACCTTCTTCTTCTTCATCGGTTTCTCCTTCTCTGTCTTATTCTTTTTCATAAACTCTATCGGACCCGAATACAACCCGCTTTCGATCGGACCCGATAAGAACCTCCTCTCAAACGGACCCGACTCGTGACCCGGCTCGTTAACAATCGGACCCGACTGACACGTGGAGCCGCCGCGCGGCACAGGCTGGAGAGGGAGAGACGCGAAGTTACCAGAGCTCTCGAACGCGGAGGCTGAGCTGTACATACAGTCTGAATCCGACGACGCAGAACCGGAGAGAGCTGTTGACGGATTCGCGCTGACCGAAGCGCCGGAGATCGATCGGAAAGTGGTGGTTTCTGGGATAGGTTCTGATCGGAGAGGAATCTCCGGCGTATAAGAAGGCGACACTGCTACTCCGGTGACGTCCGGTCGTATGTAGCAGAAGGAGTGGCCGAGTCCGTCGTGGACGAGAGATACATCGTATCGCCGGGAGATTTCTCCGGCGACGGTGCCGGTGCAACAGGGGCTCAAAGTGGTGACTCCATTCCCCATCTGTCAAAGAAGTAAGTAACAACACACAGATATGAAGCGATGGTTCATAAAAGGAGGAGATCGATGGTGTGAATGGAGTTTGGTTAATTTATGGTGGAACCAAAATGAAGAAGAAGAAGAGACAGTCACCACCTATGTAAGAGAGAGAGAATGAGAGAGAGAGAGTTGACATTTGAAAGTTTATTCTTTATGAATTTGGTTTATTCTAATGTTAGTGGAATTAGTAAAATTATACTACTTCAATATACTATTTCCGACATTATGCTTTCTACTATTTTAATACTAACTAACGATACAAAAATAATTAGTTTTAAAATAAGGTAATGACTAATGAGGAGGGTGTATAACTTTGCCCCTGTCAACATTCTGAATTAGTGATGCTCTATACAATTTGAGTTTAACTAAACCAAATATAAACACACCATATTTTCTGTTCAGAATTTTATAAAAACAGGTTGTTTTTTTTTTTGTAGGGAGTTGACTTTTGAAGAAGATAAAGGAGAGGCATTAAAATATACATTGGCAAAAAGTCAAATGACTTAATTAAGTGTTGAAGTCTCGTAGCTAACCAATTAACTAAATTATTTGAAAAGCTCATTTAAATCATTACGTTACTGTGAAAATGGTAAAAAGAACTCTACAAGTATTTAGAACAAAAAAAAACTATATGTAAAAAACAAAAAAAACAGTACTAAATGACGATCTCATAATAGTATTTGTTTCAGTGTTTCTATGAAGATTTGATTGCAGAAAACAAGGTGAATATCATGCAAAATGCTAATTTGGGATAGTGAATAAGTCTTGTGGAGTCAAATCTGTAAAGAAAGAGATCTGAATAATCGTGAGATTCGATTCGACTTGTCCTTTCACCTTCTGAAATTAGAAATATAATAACACCCAGAGCCACCAAATGCTTCTTCTCAAAACCGGTTGCTAAATGTAAAAGGCCTTAAACCATAATGGGCTACGAATAATAATGGGCCACATAGTACTACTCTAATGGGGGAGGTGGTTTTTATTTGTCCTTTAATAATATTTTTTTTTAAAAACAAATAAATCAAAAATTCGCGAGACGGCCAATGTTCATGTTACGCACGCTTCCGCTCTCTCCTCTCACTCTCTCGTTTTCGATTTCGCCATGGACACGACGACCGAGAAGATGCTCCACGAAAATCCTGTAGAAATTCATCTCCAACAGGTAAATGAAATTGACTCCGTTTCCTCGGTTTCTGTGATTATATTGATGAGCGCCTTGGAAAATGAGATAATTGTTTTTTTGGTTGTGTGTAAAAATGGCATAATCTGATAGTGTTTAGATGACATTAACTACATTTTGCCTCTGATTACGATAACAAAAGAAGATTATGATTACGTTTCACTACGGAATGAATTCAGAATAACCTTTGGCCTTCATAATCGGTTAATGATCCAATACATTTCATATGGTAGAGACATTGATACAGACTAAAAAAAAAAAAAAATACAAGGCTCATACTTTTGGCAGAAGATTGATATGTGTTTATGTTTGGAACTTGCTTTCAGGTTTGATTTTAAAAGAAAATTGTAGGTGGAGTGGAGTGGAGTGAGTTGTTAAAGATCACACAGGCTGCAACAATCAGAATGGGGAGGAAGTTGCGTGAGAAAGTGACATGCTCCCCAATACAAAGCCATCCTGGATTCATGTGGGGTCTCTTTGACATTCTTAAGCACAACCATTGGCGTTACATCAAGAAACGTCTTCCTCACAAACGACCCCTCGCTTGTACACGTATATGCTTCTGCTGGTAATGATTAACTTCTATAATTAGTCTCTCCTTTTTTCATTAGCTTTTTATAACCTCATGAGCATTGCGCCTAAACTAATGCCATGGTTCTACATCTGTTTATAATACTTACCATGTTTTTTTGTTTCCAGATTGTATTTCCGTATCTAAGAGCAAGGTGGAAGATGAAACTATTGTAGTAAGCCCATACAAACTTTGATATGCATTAGATAAAAGTTACTTATCAACTCTCACAACCATTGGCTTCATTGCTTCAGGACTCAGTGAAAAGACCAAAGAAGCCTAGTTCTTCTGCAGTTAAGTCCAAAGAGTCTAACTCAGGGGAGAAACCAAAGAAGCCAGAGGACAAGTCCAAGAATCTCAATTCAGAAGAGAAGCGGAGAAAAACACATTCTGAGATCAAAAGGTCTGTCAAAGCTCTGATCAAGGCGCTTGTAATCGAGGACAAGTCTAAGAAGAAAGGTCGCCACCACAGAAGAAGCTCTACTTATCCTGTCCAATCAAACCCAAAAGAGAAGGACTCATTGAGTGAGTTGGTGGAATCTTCTGATAAGAATTCCTCAAACGGTGATGAGCGTAACCGAGTCTTTAACCAGACGATTGGCATCTCACCCGCCATTGGTCGTTGAACCCGCTTTATCTCATGTCCGAGGAATCAAGCAACAGTGACAGCGAAGACTTAAGTTAGATAAAATTCCAGTTGATGATACTGACGAAAATAAACCAGATTTTGATGAAAGTGATTCCAAGAAGAGGGATGATGAGGAGGAAGCTTGGCTTGATCCAACGCTGAAACATACTGAGAATGAGGATGATGATACGTCTCCTAGACGTGCGAGTCATGTCTCGATGCTCTCAATTTGATACACATGAATAGAAACTTCTTGCAAAAGTTCTGCAGGATCCAGGCTCTCCGCTAGCCAGGCATTTCCAGAGCCAACATCTTTTAGCTCCAAAACAATGACTAAAGCTGGATCATTCCCTACTCATGGTAGCAATAGAGAAGATCATAACAATGGTTTTGACTCGGTTGAGAAATAAGTCAATGTCTCTTCCATTGCTGCACAACACAGAGCAGACGGGGTTCAGGTTAATGAAGCCATGGAAAAATCTGCTGATGAAGAGGATTTATCTGGTTCTGGCTACACGAGGAAGAGAGGAAAGAACCGTGGTGATCAAAAACGTTTCAGGATCTAAGGCAGAAGATAAAGCATGGATTAACGAGAACAAGAACGAGAAAAACACCGTATCACTATGGATGCTGTCTTAGACAAAAGTACCTCGAAAGTACGGGTTTTCTAAAGATTTGAGCATGACATTTTGAAAGGAAGTCCTGCCAACAAAGCGCAAGGCGCGAAACTGAAGCAGATAAGAAGAACATCGTCTCTGTGTGGTGTCTGTTGACAGGTATCTTCAGCTGTATGAAAGTAGCGTTCAAAGAGAGCGAAGAAGAATAATAATACTTCAGAAAAATTGGAGGCTGAGCTTGAGGAGTCGGCGGTGCCTTCTGAGAAGAGAGTTCTAAAGTCTTGGGAAGGATTCTTCATCACCTGAAATGAAATCTCCTTATGCTTTGAAGATTGAGGACCTTCCTGGCCAACTTACAACTTTTAGTAGATCACTCAAACAAGAACAAGATGTTTTGGAAGACATTCAGAGATCTCAGAAGATCAATCTGAGTCTTCAGAACATGAAATTGCCTGAGACTACAGATGATCCTTCTTCTGAAGGCAGAACAAGACAGAGAAATTCTTATGCTTGATGTGGAACCTGAAACAAAATCTTTGGATGAATATCAGGAGACAGTCCTACCTTTG
Source organism: Brassica napus (assembly GCF_020379485.1). Classification (NCBI taxonomy): domain Eukaryota; kingdom Viridiplantae; phylum Streptophyta; class Magnoliopsida; order Brassicales; family Brassicaceae; genus Brassica; species Brassica napus. The sequence continues at coordinate 3,938 of NW_026015475.1, read as the reverse complement.
ATGAGATTGCTTCTGAATCTCTAATGCCACTAGGTAAATATTAAACTTAAGTCACTCTCTCCATATAGAGATTTTTGATCTCATTGCCTTCTCTAGTCACTTGGATTGATAATGACAAACTTGTTTCTTAGCAGATTCGGATACAGAGGTGTTTATAGAAGCAACAATTAGAAAGCTACCAGCAGCAGAGATCGACCAAGTCCTCCAGGTAGAAGCACAAGATAAAGGGAAGTTCAACTATGTAAGAGACATTCTCGAGATCTCTGGTTTCAAACGCACCTGAAATCGCTCTCATGTGGCAATCAGATACCAGCCGTTAGATCCATTAGTCTACGAAGAAGTGACAACAAACAACAGGTTGTATGATCCAAGATCCGGAATGTTCAAGAAACGAAGAAGAAGGTCGGTAACTGACAACCACTTGTTCTCTCGATCTAATCAACGACGTGGTACTAATCGAAATTACGAAAGGTCTTACCATTATTGTCCCAAACCGTTATCATCACTGGTAGAATCCATCCAATGCCAGTGGGGTATAGTGTTTTGAAGGAGGTTTGGGTTAGGATAAACTGTTACTTGCGTTACAAGCCACTCAACGAGGAATCTTTTGATAAGATTATGAGTAGGGATTGTCGAGAGAGGATGGGTGGATGGACTTGCAGTTTGAGAGTGAATGTGTGGGGATTGAAGTTGAGGATTTAATCTTCGAGGAGCTCCCGAAGAGCTGCTTGTATCGGGTTAATAGGGCACCGAGAACTTGAATCATTTCTTCATTTTTTTGGGTTTGTTGTTTTTCTGGAGTTTAAGGTAATAAACAGAGAGAAAAGACTTGTTGTTTGTATGAGATTTTTTTTTTTGTTGTGATGAAGTTCGTGTGTTAAATTGACTGTAGAGGAATAAAACACAGTGTTAAGCTCTGATTGCTTCACTTACAGTATCTAAACAAAAGCCCGTCTAGCTCAGTTGGTAGAGCGCAAGGCTCTTAACCTTGTGGTCGTGGGTTCGAGTCCACGGTGGGCGATTATTTTTTTACCTGTTTGGAATTGTTATAGTATTTAATAAGGAAATCATCAACTTGCAATTTCCTTTTATGATCTTTTCCTCGCTCACTCGTTTGTGAAGAAGAAATACAAAAGTTACCGGCCATGAATTAGCACTGCAGTTAGCATTCATTTATAGTTTAAAGTATTAGAGCCAATGATCTTTATACAAGCACTCTTTTAACTTTTTGTAGGGATAGACTATCGACACTGCAATATTCCCATACGGATGGTTCTCTCAACTTTTCCATTACTTTTTATAGATCGAGTAGAGAAAGTGTTCAAAAGGAGAGATTCGATTCGAATACGCACATAGAATGGAAATGGTCGATAATGGACCCACCTCAAGTTGGCTGTCATGCATACTTTCTTTTGTGTACTTTCAGTTCAATTTGAACAGAGAAGTCTTTGAAGCCAGACTTGGAACACTACTTTCCTTGGCAACATCTTGTTTTAGAGACTCTTTTCTTAATGAAACGAGATCAACCAAAGTGATACTTATCTAAACCAAGCCCAGAACCTACAAGATCTTTTCAAGCATCACCTAACAAAAGGACAAACCATGTAATATCAGTCTATAACCATATATTTAATATTCAAATATGATATGCCAAGTCAAAGGGAAAATTGTTGAGATTCTGAAGGAAAAATAATGAAACATAAAAGATGTGAATGTCAATTTAGGTGTAATTGTTAAATGTGAAACAATTATTTAGTTTTATGAATTTATTTTCTCGTATATCTTTTGAAAATAAGGATTCTTATGCACAACAACTCAATCAAATTGAGAATTGAGCTCAAAAAAATTGTGTAACTAAAATTTAGAGCCAATTTTAAGTTATAAACTAGAAACCTATAAACAAAGTAAGGGAGTAAGGCATAAAAGCTGAACCTTAATGGTGACATCCCAAGAAATAAATAGATAACCATTTTACTTTAATCAGAATGCTGAAATTGTCTTTTTGGATACTCGGGTACATGTCGGTTCCGATTTGGTCTGGTTCGATATTTTAGATAGAGAAATACTGTATCTGGGTTTGTTCAGGTTTTGATTTCGGATATGTCGGTCCGGTTTGATTCCGGTCTTTTTTGTCCGAGGCCTACTTACCTAATTATAAGATGATTGATTTTTATTTGAAAGTTGGTAAGAGTGATCAAGATTGTGACAGGTGGACAGTGATACATTCTCATTTAGCCTATAAATAAGGAGACTCCTCTGTATTATAAATTTCATTCACTTGGTGTTCAACCTTCATCAAGACAAATTAAAACTTTCCATCTTCCGATTCTCTAGAGAAAAAATGTTGCTTGCGGAAGGAAACTGTGGGATGCGGAGTGGCTGCAAGTGCGTTGGTTGCGGAGGGTAAAGTCTAGATTCTTGATCACCCTCTTTCTAAAGTTGTCAATCTCTGATTCATGCACGACTCTTTGTGGTGTTCTGAGTGATCGTGACTTGTTTTGATAGCTTAAATTTTCTATAATTCTTGATGCACCATTTCCATCTTTGTGCAGTTGCAAAATGTACCCAGACTTGGGCTTCTCCGGCGAGACCACACACCACGAGACTCTTGTCCTCGCGTTGCTCCGGCTATGAACTCTCAGTACGAGGCTTCCGGCGAGGACTTTCGTCGCCGAGAACGATGCCTGCAAATGTGGATCTGACTGCAAGTGCAACCCTTGCACCTGCAAATGAAGAATCATATAAGACCCTAAGACTGCAATAATCTAAATGTTGTGTTAATGGTGATTTCTCCGGTTGTTTTGCCGGCGACATAAGTCTTCTTTGTCCTTGTCTGTGTGTGTTATGGTTGGTCATAAGAATCTCTTTAGTTGTATCTCTGACTATATATAAAACCAAAAAAATGTTATGGGTTTGAGTCTTTTGAGTAATCAGAAATTTAAGTTGCTTCTGTCTTACACATATACACAACTAAAATCAAAGCAATGTCTCCCTGGTTATAAAGCGTTGACAAGAACAAACATAATGAAACTTCTCCAAAACACAATACACCAAATTCGTGAAGAAACCAAAGTGTTCTGTTTTGATAAAGACAAAAACTAAGGTGTTGTTGTGGAAGCAGCAAGTGGCTTCTCAAGATACCTTCAGTGGCTCTTTTGAATAAGTTGTGTACCTGTCTTGAGGTGAAGCCGATCTTCTCTAAGTCAGCAAGCTGTTGAAATATTCAGACATTGGTAGTAGATGAAAGATAGTTTAAGTTTGGGGGAGAATAATGAATGAGATAACGATTCACAGGGCTTGTTTCTCTGAGTTCGATAATGTAATCAGCCATCTTCTCTCCAATTCCCTGAGAAAAAAATATGAAACAGAGCCATGTGAAGTAGTTAAACCAATAGTTGACTACGGAAGCAGAGATTATGTAAATTCATGCGGCTTTACCTTTAACTCCAGTAGCTCTTCTCTGTGTTTTAAAACATAGTAAATGTGATGAAAGTTAGTTCTTATGAGATCCAAAGGATTATAAAGAATACTAAGGCAGGCAGATGAAACGGACACTATATTACCTGTTGGCTGTATTCAAGAAGTGAATATATTCATTTACGAGGGAAGTCTGTGAAATGAAAAGAAAGTTGCCAAAAGGATCGATTTCTAAGTCTTGTCAACATAATAGCCCTTACTTTTTTTGAAAAATTTGATTCATTCCTACCTTTAAAATAGTGCTCCAGGCATTGAACTTCTGGCAATTGCCACTCATCTGCAAATTCTTAGCGTTTCCAGAAAGAAGAGGTGCTTTTGGGTCATTGCATTTGAGTCTATCGGAGATAGAGCTTCCCGAAGAGGACTGAGTTCATTATAATTCTTCTCGACCTCCAATTGGTTATCTAAATAAAACGTAAACCAAAGTGAGGATTAAAAGAAAACGTCACAAATATTAAAAA
>NW_026015474.1:0-47254 GCF_020379485.1 Brassica napus | reverse complement strand
TCGTTTGTTTTCTAGAGAACGGAGACAACAAAGGTTTCAAACCTCTTTGACCTTTATCATATGCTAGTGAAGGATTCAATTATGCATTAAAACGTATTTTCATTATTTTTGAATTTCTCAAATCTTTGTTTAACACCCCTACGAAATATTGAATTTTTCTGTAAATGCTCTATATACTGAAGCCTATGATCTTTAGTGTTGTTTTTAAAATTTCTAAACACATTATAAATTTGTATCAATGTATATCAACACTCTTTCATGGTACCTTGGCATCGTTTAATTTTTTCAATTATTTAGTAAAACACATAATACTCCCAAAATTGGTGGACTAACCGCTATAAATCGTTATTCTCTAGAGAAACGGAGACAGCAAAGGTTCCAAAACTCTTTGGCCTTATTATATGCTAGTGAAGGATGAAATTATGCATTAAAACAGTATTTTCAATTTTTGAATTTTTCTCAAAATCTGTTGGTTAACAACCCCTACGAAAATACTGAATTTTTTGTAAACGCTCTAGATACTGAAGCCTATGATCTTTAGTTTGTTTTAAAATTTCTAAACACATCTATGTTTTGTATTATCTATATCAAACTCTCTTTCATTCACGGTACATGGGCATCGTTTTCAAATTTTTGTCAATTATTTTGTAAAAGTTCATAATACTCCCTAAATTGGTGGACTAACCACTATAAATCGTTATTTTCTAGAGAAACAGAGGCAACAAAGGTTCCAAACCTCTTTGACATTTATCATATGCTAGTTAATGATGCATTATGCATTAAAACATTATTTTCATATTTTTGAATTTTTCTCAAAATCTGTGGATAACTCTCTACGAAAATATTGAATTTTTTCTGTATAAGTTCTCTGAAAATATTGAATTTTTCTGTATAAGTTCTATACTGAAGCATATGATCTTTAATGTTGTTTTAAATTTCTAAACACATTCTACATTTGTATTAATCTATATCAAACTCTCTTTCATGGTACATGAACATCGTTTTTTCTTTTTGTCAATTAATTTAGTAAAATTTCATAATACTCCCTAAATTGGTGGACTAACCGCTATAAAATCGTTTTTCTAGAGAAACGGAGATAACAAAGGTTCCAAACCTCTTTGACCTTTATAGTATGCCAGTGAATGATGGATTATGCATTAAAAGTATTTTCATATTTTTGAATATTTCTCAAATCTATGGTTAACCCCATACGAAAATATTGAATTTTTCTGTAAACGCTCTATATACTGAAGCCTATATATTTAGTGTTGTTTTAAAATTTCTAAACACATTATACATTTGTATTAATGTATATCAAACTCTCTTTCATGGTACATGGGCATCGTTTTAATTTTTTCTCAATTAATTTAGTAAAACATCATAATACTCCCTAAATTGGTGGACTAACCACTATAAAATCGTTATTCTCTAGAGAAACGGAGACAACAAAGGTTCCGAACCTCTTTGACCTTTATCATATGCTAGTGAAGCATGCAATTATGCATAAAAATTATTTCATATTTTTGAATTTTTCTCAAAATCTGTGGGTTAACCCCCTACGAAAATACTGAATTTTTCTGTAAACGCTCTTTATACTGAAGCCTATGATATTTAGTGTTGTTTTAAAATTACTAAACACATTATACATTTGTATTAATGTAAATCAAACTCTCTTTCATGGTACATGGGCATCGTTTTAATTTTTGTCAATTAATTTAATAAAACTTCATAAACTCCCTAAATTGGTGGACTAACCACTATAAAATCGTTATTTTCTAGAGAAACGGAGACAACAAAGGTTCCAAACCTCTTTGGCCTTTATCATATGCTAGTGAAGGATGCAATTATGCATTAAAATAGTATTTTTATATTTTTGAATTTTTCTCAAAATCTGTCGGTTAACCCCCTACGAAAATATTGAATTTTTCTGTAAACGCTCTATATACTGAAGCCTATGATCTTTAGTGTTGTTTTAAAATTTCTAAACATATTCTACGTTTGTATTAATGTATATAAAACTCTCTTTTTTGGTACATGGGCATCGTTTTAATTTTTTGTCAATTAATTTAGTAAAATATCATAATACTCCCTAAATTGGTGGACTAACCACTATAAAATCGTTATTTTTTAGAGAAACGGAGACAACAAAGTTCCAAACCTCTTTGACCTTTATCATATGCTATTGAAAGATGCAATTATGCATTAAAACAGTATTTTCATATTTTTTAATTTTTCTCAAAATCTGTGGGTTTAACCCCTACGAAAATATTGAATTTTTCTGTAAACGCTCTATCTACTAAGCCTTTGATCTTTAGTGTTGTTTTAAAATTTCTAAACACATTCTACGTTTGTGTTAATGTATATCAAACTCTCTTTCATGGTACATGAGCATCGTTTTAATTTTTTGTCAATTAATTTAGTAAAACTTCATAATACTTCCTAAATTGGTGGACTACCACTATAAAATCGTTATTTTCTAGAGAAACGGAGACAACAGAGGTTCCAAACCTCTTTAATCTTCATCATATGTTAGTGAAGGATGCAACTATGCATTAAAACATTACTTTCATATTTTTGAATTTTTCTCAAAATCTGTGGGTTAACAACCCCTACGAAAATATTGAATTTTTCTGTAAACGCTCTATATACTGAAGCCTATGATCTTTAGTGTTGTTTTAAAATTTCTAAACACATTATACATTTGTATTAATGTATATCACACTCTCTTTCATGGTACATGAGCATCGTTTTAATTTTTTCTCAATTAATTTAGTAAAACATCATAATACTCCCTGAATTGGTGGACTAACCACTATAAATTGCACACAACAAAATAACACATTAATGTCGAGATAGCAAACAATTATCATCACACAATTATGGTAACAGAACCAAAACAAGTACGGTTTGTTAGAGTGCCTTGTTTGGTTTTCATCAACGCCCGTCTGTTTTTTCCCTTACCTCTCTTCCCTGAGAACAAGTGTTCCAGCCTCAGAGTTGGTACAACTCTATCAGCTTCACCACGTCGTGCATTCTTGTCTCTCTTTTTGTGAGAGCTATTGCTAATCTTAAGAGCTGCTTTCTTATTAGATTACTCTTTTTTTCTGTTCTATAAGTGTTCACTATACAAACATATAATATCCACATCATTTTTCAATTATACATATCACATACATTGATGCAAGGAAAAATGATTTCAAACTCTTGAATAAAACAAATTTTTGAAACAAAATAGAATTAATCATCAAGGAAGAGCTTCTAACAATCGAGGGAGCTGAAACTCTGCTTATCACTCGTTTCTTTAACTTGATATTCTTCCTTGAGGACCTCTGACAAACCTCCCTAATTGCAGAAATTGATATCCGGTGCCTCCTCAACATCATCATCAGGCTTTGATTGAGGCCAATTCCATCAAGAGATTATTATCATTACCAAATTTTGAAGACATTTCTTTTATTTATATTTATTTGTAACGCAACGATTATATATGCACCTGAAGAAACTGAAGTAGCCGCCAAAGCAAGTAATCAATGATCATAACCATACAGAATACCTTCCCAGCCCACGCTCCACATGACAGGAACCTAACCAACCATCAAATCTTTATATTACCTTTTCACTGGTTGATGAGTTAGAACTAGTAAGCATATAATTGTACCGCGATAGACGTTCTAGAAGATTTCTGTTGGAACACTTCAAAGCACGGTCATACACAATCTCGGTTCTTTTGGCAACATCTTGCCAACTGTACAGCTTCTTCATCTGGTGGGTAGCAAACAAAATACTGTATATCAAAGGCTTGGAACAAGTCTCCTTTTCTCTCTTAATAAGTAGATTATGATATGTTAAATCTTATATTTAGAGGAAAACTCACTCGATTGTGCATCTCCTCCGGGTTAATACTTGGAAGTATTGATATCGCCTTTTCGATTGCTCGTACCATGTCATCCGGATCTGGCTCAGCAAGCACAACCATGTCATCCGGTAGTACCTACACAAATCATGAACAAAACTTTAAATCATATAAAATCCAAAGACAATGAGAGACCAGAGCAAGAATGTATGTATAGAGAATAAGGTACATGCCTCAGGGACACCTCCAACACGAGTGCTGACGGTTAATAACCCGCAACTAGCCGCCTCCAAGATAGCTATGCAGAAGGCTTCTGTTAAAGAACTGTCACAGGTTCAAAGAGATGAACATTTTCACAAATCCATGCGATTCATAAGAGTTGTAAGAATCAGTGCAATGCACACACCTGTTAAGGAAAATATGACCGGTGACCAGAACAGAGCGCACACGAGAATGAGGAACAGCACCAAGCATCTCGACTCTATCTTGCAGAGAATGCTTCTCCCTCATCTCCTCAAGTCTCACATGCTTCGGTCCATCCCCTCCAACTACAAAACGAACCTTTCACAAAACCAAAAAACATAAATACAGATACGAAAGAAGTCATAGCGGAATAATGATTGGTTTACTTGAACACTCACTCACATTGGGGTATAAACGGCACACTTCTGGAATGACCTCAACAAGCAAATCAGCACCTTTCCGATAAACCAATCTACTTATAACAACTATAGTGATAACATCATCACTACTTGGCCTGACATCAGCTGGCTTGAACATAGCAGTATCAACAGCATTCGGAATCATAAAAACCTTTCCCGGAGACAATCCAGATCTCAGAACAGTGTTCTCCTTACTAGTGTGCGAAACACAAATGGCCTGGTCTATATCAGCTAGAGTAAACTGCAAGACCTTGTTCATGTGAATACTCCCAACATCAGCAAACCCGTAAAGGGAGTGATCAGTGAATACAACTCTGTATCCCATTGTTCTGGCGTGCATCAAGGCTTCGTGACAGAGGGTGGAGAAGGCTTGGTGGCCGTGAACAACGGTGATTCTCTCGCGCTTGAGGATGGTTCTCACGATGGGAAGCGTTCCGTAGACGGTGGGGAATGTGTTCTGCATAGCGAAAGGTCTCCACGGGACGTAGTAGACTTTGAGTCCGCCCGTCATGTATCGGACTCCCGTGCGGTTCCCGTAAGCATGCGTCATCACCACAACCTGCAATCAAGCCCACAAATTGATTTCACGGGGGGAAGAAAGTTTCGATTTTGATCGGAGACTGACCTTGTGACCGAGGTTTAACAGGCATTGGGAGAGATAGTAGATGTGATTCTCAACGCCACCGAAGTTTGGGAAGAAGAAATCGGAGACCATTAGAACCCTAAGCTTTGGTTCCGCCATTGATTCCGAAGCTCTCAAGTTTCTGATTCGTAAACAAATCCACTGAGAAATGATGATTCCAGAACGAAAGTGTTTTGTCAAGCTGGGCTTGCTATAAGTGGGCTTTTATTGGGCTTTGTGAAGATCCGAAACTCCTATAATATTGTGATTTTATTTTGAGGTACACATTTTATTTAAAATGTGGTTTTCGATATAATTTTACTAAATATTATCAAAATATATTGAAATGTTACTAAAAAATAGAAGAATTTTTATTTTGAATATAAAATTAACAATATAATATTTTATTTGTACTTATATAAAATGTATGTATAGATAGATCATTAATTTGTGATTTTATTAGGACCAAATATTTACATTAAACTTTCTGAAAAATTATTATTTTATTATTTTATTTTATTTATATTTTGAACTGGTTCAGTTCGAGACCGAAATTTTTTATTATTCCCTCTGTTTCATATTAGTTGTCGTCTTAGAGTTAAAACTTTGTTTCATTTTAAGTGTCGTTTTATGTTTTCAATGCAAAATTTATTAATAATATTCTCCTGTTTATTTTCTATTGGTTGAAATATGGTTAGATATATGGGTAATGATGTTTTTATTTTGAAAATATGCAAAGTTAAATATTTTCTTAATATGTGTGCATAGACCTAAAATGACAACTAAAGTGAAACGGAGAGTAATTTATAGTGTTTATTAATTTATCGAGTATTAATTTATAGAGTCTCTGTTGTACATTCAAACACGCAAAATCAAATTCGAATTTGTTTATTTAACAACGTACAGTATAAACATCACTAAAATAATAAATTGGTTTCTTCTGATATCCAAAAAAATAAAGTAGTGAATTTTTGGAGGCATAGTTAAAAAATATGAAGCAAGAATCTGCCACAAGACCTATGAATAATTGGTTTACTATATATGAAATGTGTCGTTGGTTATGCAGACCCAACCTGTTTTGACCAAACCTTAACTGGTTCAGGCTAGATAGTCCACTAACCAGCATTTGCGTCGTTAAAAACACCGTGCAATATTTGACAATTAGTGCAAGGTTTTGGCTGTTTTGCCTAAATTATAAGCGATCAAAACAGATCAATAATTACTTATTATTTTAATTAAATGCTGATATATTATTATCCTGTTACAGAACAGTTTAACATTTGCATTCATGAAAGTTGAAGAATATATGTATTACTATCTAGTTCTTTTTTAAAAAAAACTGTGAAGTTAAACGATATTCTTCTTGGTTGATGTGCATTTAACTCGATATACATCTCATCACACATAGATTAAAGTATAGAATATTGATCAATTCATCGATCATGGCAAGGTGTACCCAAACAAGGAAGCATGATCCATTATGAAGGATGTTTTGCTTCCACTGCTAATCTCAGTTTTTTTCTTCTCACATCTAAGGTCTCAAATAGTAACAAAATCAGAAACATAACATTGGATTTTGGTAAATGAAACACACAAATTACTGCTGAAAACAAGTAACTATCATGAGAAATTTTACCTTTAAAAGTTGTATAGATCAGAAATAAAGGATTCATAATGAGATACATTTTTATTGTTAATTATCAACATGCCACTTGTATTATACAGAAAATGAAAAGAACAGATGAAGGGAAAAAATTAAAAGGATCAATTACCACCACACAGTCATAAATTAGAAATGATCAATATACTCTTCTTGGTCTTCTTCTTATTGTTTCCTTGACTTCTTGATCCTGCGGTCCAAATCCTCAAAGAACATCTCGATCTCCCGGCTCAGATCAATCGGTACACGGTTAACAACATTAACCGGTGTCACTTTTCTTTTTGGTCTGGGTTTTCTAGGAGCTGGTGGGCATAACGTATACTTCGCCGCTGGAATCTTGTGAGCGGAAGATGTTGGAGTCTTGCACCCATCTTCGTTGTTGACCGTTGGATCTTCGTGATCGGGGAGGATCAGTTGATCAGGTCGTGTCGGTAACCGGATCTTGTCTACGTCCTCTTCTTGGATCTCTTTGACGCAGCAAATATCTGCCATTAGTCGAACGAGAGAGAGAGAAAAGAGAAAAGCAAAGTTATGGAAAGAGAAGGAGAGATAACGTGCGTTGGATCCGAAACTTGAAAGCCAATATTTCAACTAACTAATGATCTGTCTCCTAATTGGCGGGATACAAAAGAAAATCTTAGTTTATTTGATTTTTCTTTTATATATTATATGCTCATTATTGTGTACATACATGTATACGCACACATATATAGAATTGACCATTTAACTAGCACAACTTAATTCTTAGAGCCTTTTCGATGTACAACATTGTTTAAGATAGAGTCTCATATATATAGCAAAAAAAAACATATTTAGCTTAATGTATGATTTTCAACTATAGTAATATAAAAAAAAAACTATTCTCCTTGCAAAGTTATGTTTATATATCTTTATTTCAATGCAATTATCAACAGACCTCTGATTGTCCTCGCGTTAAATGGTTTACATGTGTTTATTGGAAAAGGTGAATTACATAATTTTGCTATTATTAATTTACGTGTGGGAAACCTAATTCTACTTACGATTTTGAACTCTTAGTTTCATATACTGAAGTTTGTCAAAGCTCTAATATAAGCATGATCATGAATGTATTATATAAAGTTTCATATAGTTGTACTTAGTCTTAACATTCATACATCAATACTGCATTTGTTATAATAGTGTTTTTAATCCCTCTTTCTTTTACTTTGAGTTGAGCATTTGCATTCTGTAAAATTTAAGGATTTAATTTTCGAAGAAAACTAAACGGAAATGAATATATCGATCGGGAAGAAAACTAAAAGGTAAGAAATGTCTCCACAAACTTTGATGAATATCAGACGCACGAGCCTTTGCCTTGCATGGGACCTCGCGATACATTTTTAACTTCTGAGTATGTTTTAGTTTCTCATGTTTCATCAGATGATGTCTTATCATTTTTGGCCCATTGTGCGACAAAGAAAAGAAAATTGTGAAAAGAAAAATAGAAATAGTTTCTCTTGCTTACTTTATCGTGCACGCAAGCAACAAAGCACCAACTAATAATTGACTAAACTAATTAATTTACTGACATTGTTTTCCTTCTCCGTGAGCAAACACGAGAAAGTTAATTTTTAATTTTTTAAAAAAAATCGAAATATTTTGCTTACCCACAGGACATAAATGATATGTTTAAACTCTCAATGACTTTAGAAGATGTTATGTTTGACAGTTTGAGATTTGAAATATGAAAACGAATTAATGGTACAAATGATTCTTTTAGTGTAAAAGTAGAATGAAAGTCAATTCCAATTCTGCGCAGTAAAATATATATGTACTTTAAGATGGAGATATGGTGTTTTTCTTTGTATTTTAATGCATATCCTTTAGAATATTTCCTAGAATATTTCTCTAATCCTAAATGAAAATAATAATGCTTTCAAGCCAACTTAACATGTAAGAAAATCGAACTAATTTATGTTTCATGTTCTAACTTTAGTTTCTGTCCATCTATTGTTTTATAGTATCGTAAAGAAAGAGCATAATATATCGAATACGCAGCTGTTGATATGCCTTGAATCTGGATGTTATATTTAGGCGATGGATGTTACGTCACGTACATCATACCGATTCGGTTGCATCAAAAGCGTTACATCAAGTTATTATGGATGTTACATATGATCGTGGGCTTAGACCCATGAGTCTATAAAGTCTAGGGTTTTAGATACAGGATGGTACTATATATATCTTGTATTCGAAGTAACCTTAAACTTGCACTTTTTAAGCTCAATATCGCTTCCAATAATAAGATATCTCTTTGTCCGTGGTCGTAGGCCTAGGGGTGAACCACGTTAAATATCTATGTCGTAGTTACATCGCTTTTATTCTTCTGTTTCGGCATATGTTTTTTCTTACGACAGCAGCAATAGCCAATAGTTCGGGGTATGACTATGACTACTACTTACTAATCATAAGCCTAATCTTGAGATCTTTAAATTTAGATGCGATCTTTCATGTTCAGAGCTAGCCTATAACTGAAAACTATCTTTATAAATTAAAGGAGTTAAATTTATTCTTGATACGAGTGGAAACCTATAACTTGGATTCCTCAGCCGTAAAATGCGAACCACTAAATTTAGATTTGGTAAACTTACCATGCTTTTTTAATTAAACGATGTCTACCAGCAGGTCCTTCCAGATTAATAAGTTATGAATAATGACGTAGGCTATAATATCTATATCACGGAATTATGTATGGATTAAGTGATAAGGTTAAATGAATTAGAGAGGGATAATGAAAGATTGGTTGATAGCTATACATGTGGTGGTGATGCCTACGCACATGGTTGATCATCATGTCCTCCATCTTTCACGTTTTGTTATTTACTTTTTTCCTAACTCAATAAGATTTAAAGTATTAACTATTTAAGAGGTCAAAAACTTAACAGCAAAGTTCTCAACTTGAGTACAAACATAATCTAATACTCCCTCCGGATACGAATGTAAGATGTTCTATATTTTTATCTTGTATACAAATGTATGATGTTTTGAGATATAATTAATGCATTTATTTTTAAAATTTAAATATAAATTAAAAAGTAAAATTATGAGTGGTGAAACTTTATTGATATAATCAAAAAGTAACAACTAAAATATTGTATTTATTGTTTCTTAATATGTGTGTAAAACCTTAAACATCTTATATTTAAATCCAAAGGGAGTAATATGTTTTCCCATTGACCAATTTCAATAATCTGAAAAATAATCACAACTTCGTACAATAAAAATTCACAAACTATTATAAAGCAGTTCACCAACAAGTAAAAAAAAAGGACTTTTGTGCTAACATATCATTCAACAAAAATTTATGCATTATATTAAATTTAAGAATTTCAAAAAGTTTGATATTATTAACAAGTTCTATAATATTAGTTCCTATAAATGTGATATTGATTTGGAATAAATTAATAACCAGCTCCAGTATCAACAAAGATTCTTCAAGTAACATTACAAAAGGTTGTTTCTCTCTTTTTTTTATCGCAAAAGTGATGTACTTTTTACACATGGAGAGATATAAAATGAGATATTTTATGGTATATCACCAATGCTGCTTAGACAGATTTGAATCAAATCCACATGGAAATTTTGGACCATTTATTTTTCTTGGGTTTACCCACTCTATCTAATAAACTAGGATAAGACCCGCGCCTTGCGCGGAATTAAGTTATTATTTTTATTATATTTTGGAGAATGAAACAATAGTTTGGCTTCATTTGGATTAGGGGTGTTCAATCCAGATATCAGATTGGTTTCGGTTCGGTTCGGTTTTTTTCGGTATTTTGGTTAGTAAAATATAACTACTATTCTAAATCCATATTTACTTTGACTTTAATCTTTCACATACTTTTGAAAGATTTCAACTGGACAACTAAATTGATCAGCCAATCTTGTTGCTTTAAATCATTAGTATTTATATATATATTATTTAGTTTGAATATTTACTAATTAAAAATTCATATGCGTTATATTTTATGATCATTTGTAACTTATTATAACAAAAAAAAAATCTATTGATCACAAAATTTTCAGAGTGAGAATCTTCAAATTTCTAATAATATATAGACGTTTTGAAAAATTCAAATATAACATATAAGAAAAAATATAAATGTTTTTTATTATATATTTAATGTGATTTTTTAATATCTTTTAATAATATAAAATTTAAAAAAAGAACTAAGATACCAAAATTGTTATCAAATATTTATTATTCATAATAATTAATTTTCATATATACGTTAATCATATTAGGTAATTTCGTAGCTTCTAATTAAGGAAAGTGCAAAAACAAAATTTGGTAGATTATTTATCAATTCGAATATTCGATATTTAGTTTAATAAAAAATATAATGTAAGTTAAGATGGACCAACCTATTTTTTTAAGAATAGTATATTTTATATAGTCATTTATTAAATGAGAATTTATAATCATACAGTTCTATGATCATTCATATCGTTTTATAACTGAATATTTAAATCATCGATAACAAAATTTTCAATGTGAAATCTTTAATAAGTTTATAATTTATAAATGTTTTTGAAAATTCATTGAAAGTTTTAATATTAAAATATTTATGTAATCTTATGGTATATAGTTTAATCTATATATATATATATAAATGTTTTATTATTAAATGATATTTTTTACTCATATGGTTTTAAAATCATGTGTATCTTCTTATAATATTAAATAAAAGTTCATATTAATACAATTTTATGATCATTTGTAACTTATTATGACAAAAAAAAATAATCTATTGATCACAAAATTTTAAGAGTGGGGATCTTCAAATTTCTAATAATTTATAGACGTTTTGAAAAATTCAAAATATAACATATAAAAAAATATAAATGTTTAATATTTAATGTGATTTTTAATATCTTTTAATAATATAAATTTTTTTTATTATATATTTAATGTGATTTTTAATATCTTTTAATAATATAAAATTTTAAAACAGTACTAAGATACAAAAATTGTTATCAAATATTTATTATTCATAATAATTAATTTTCACATATATGTTAATCATATTAGGTAATTTCGTAGCTTTTATTTAAGGAAAGTGCAAAACATTTTTTGGTACATTATTTATCAATTCGATAGTTAGTTTAATAAAAAGTGTAATATAAGTTAAGATGGACCAACCTATTTTTCTAAGAATAGTATATTTTATATAGTTATTTATTAAATAAGAATTTATAATCATACGGTTCTATGATCATTCATATAATTTTATAACAAAATATTTAAGTGTAATATAAGTTAAGATGGACCAACCTATTTTTCTAAGAATAGTATATTTTATATAGTTATTTATTAAATAAGAATTTATAATCATACGGTTCTATGATCATTCATATAATTTTATAACAAAATATTTAAATCATCGATAACAAAATTTTCAATCTGAAATCTTTAATAAGTTTATAATTTATAAATCTTCTTGAAAATTCATTGAAAGTTTTAATATTAAAATATTTATGTAATCTTATGGTATATAGTGTTTAATCTATATATATATATATTTATTTTATTATTAAATGATATTTTTTACTCATATGGTTTTAAAATCATGTGTATCTTCTTATAATAAAAATGTTAAACCATTGATCATTAATTTTTAACATAATAATTTTAATAGTTTTAGTCATTTATTGTCGTTTTTAAAAATTCAAAATATAACATATACGAAAAAATCTAAATTTTACTTTTATAGCTAATTTGATTGTTTAATTTATTTTAATAATATAAAATTAAACAAAAAATGATGGAGGAGATATAAATTGTTATCAAATCTTTATTATTAAAATCATTAATTGTCATATATATATTAATCATTTATGGTAATTTCGTAGGTTTTATTTAAGGAAAGAAAATAACATATCATATCATTATATCATATAGTTTGACCAACTTATGTATCTAACAACATATAAAAATCGAATATGGACCTACTTATTTTTCAATTGAATGTAATTGACTACCTAATTGAGTGCCACCTATGCATTGGGGCCTATTTTAATTAATACAAAATTGAGGTTACATCTTTTCAAAGGTTTCTCAATTAATATATAGGGGATAAGAAATTACAACTAGTTTTTTCTCTCTCATTTCCCTAGTTTTTTCTCTCTCATTTCCCTAGTTCTTTTAATAGACAAATGGGGGTAGTTTTACCTTTTAAGGCATACCGCAAAATTGTGTGTTTGACGTCAAAAAATTTCAAATCTCTTGAAACTTGTATACCATATGAAACATCCTACAATCTTTTGGAATCAATGATTATGTTTTTATTGCTAACTTTATGTCATTTTAGTTACCCATTTGTAAACAAAACAAAAACAGCTTATTTGTAGAGTGATCTCCTCAAAAGTACTAATATAAAATAAAGTCAAAACAAATAGTACTAATAGTAAATTAGTTAACGATTGGGATCTGGGTCCAGAGACTGATTAAATGCTTTCAATCTTAAAAGCTTCGATAGTGATTCCCTCGTCTTTTGATAAATTCGCTTTGCAGTGTATATTCTTCACGGCAGCTTTGCTGTCTATATGTGTAAGACATGCTTAGCCTTGTCCTCTAGTAATTATCAATCATGGCCTTCCACTTTTAATGTTAATCTTAATACTGCTGCATATAGTATAATTATAATGGAACTTACATTGTTTACATGAATTATAGAATTTCGCTTTTTACGACACATACACATATTTTATAATTTGTTTGATTGTTTGGTCAAGATGAATATTTTAGTTGTATCAATGGATTTGCAAGCTGCAAGTAGTTTCAACTCGATACTGTTAAATTTTTAAACCAAAAACAGATAAGAGTTATATACTAAAGGAATATATTTCTAAATTGTAAGAATTTTTTTGTTGAACTTAGCTAGAAAAACTTTATTCAAATGAACCATTCTTAAAGTACAAAATAAATATATTCATATAAAATTAAAAAAATATGGAGCTCAAAACCTAAAATAGAACGGTGATAGTAATAACTAATAAAGATAAATTACCGGATTTCAACTCTCGGTTAAACTTGGCTCATCTTTTTGGGGCAAATTGATGGTGCGGACTTGGTCAAGTCTCGGGACCGCGGTTGTAGTTGTTGTGTATGTCTTGTCTTTTATAGTTAGATTGAGTCTGTGTTTAGAATTTTATCCTCGTTTCTCTGTTTTTTTGTTATCTTTTGTATTTATGTCGAAAAAGAAGAAATTAGTAATAATATCTTTACATTAAAAAAAAAAAACTAATAAAGATAAACTATCACCATTTTATATTACTAGTTTAGAACTGATTCGGGCTTTTTCTTTAGAACGGACTTGGGCTTTAGTCAGAAAACTAGTAAGGCCCAATAAAAATCTAGTAATGTATATTTTGGATTTGACTCCTCTCTGGTCAATCGGAATCGCACTGTATTCAGCTCACTTGTTTCTCCGGCAAAATTCGATTTCAATTTTCCCCGGGGAATTGAAGGGAAAAAAAAAAACAATGGGGAGACTAGCGATTGCAGCTATAACGAGCTTGTGGGTGATTCCCATGTCGACCATCGTCAACCACATAGTTCCCGATCCCTACATGGACGAGATATTCCATGTGCCTCAGGCTCAGCAATACTGCAATGGCAATTTCAGGAGCTGGGATCCAATGATCACTACCCCACCTGGATTGTAATGCTCTCTTCCTTCTTAATTTAATTTTGTCTTGTTAGTGCAAAACTTAAGAAGAGAGTGATTGAAAGTTTGAATATTTTGTAACTAGTAGCTGAAAATGTTGACTTTTTGTTGTTGTTGCAGGTACTATCTATCACTTGCACATGTTGCTTCTCTGTTTCCAGGAATGTTATTGATGAGAACTACTTCTCAGTCCTTTTCAGAAGCTTGTTCTACGTCTGTCCTGAGGTCTACCAATGCTGTTTTTGCAGTCTTGTGTGGAGTTCTAGTGTATGAGATTATCAGGTTCTTGGGGCCGAGTCTCAGTGATAGAAAAGCAACTTTAATGGCTTTGGTCATGTCTCTTTACCCTCTCCACTGGTTCTTCACTTTCCTCTACTATACGGATGTTGCGTCTCTCACCACTTTTCTTGCCATGTACCTCGCTTGTTTGAGGAGAAGATATATCCTCAGTGCTGTGGTAAGTCATTTTGAAGCTGTTTGTTGTTTTCCTGTCAGAATTACAAATTTATTTATGCTTATTGTCCTTGCAGTTTGGTACTTTAGCGATTTTGATCAGGCAAACAAATGTAGTCTGGATGCTTTTCGTTGCTTGCTCAGGTGTTTTAGACTTCACTCTTGACTCTCCGCGGAAAATGGATAAACAAAAAGTAAATAAAGATTTGCATCAGTCCATTGATAGGAAAGAAGCAACTCTGAGATCGAATCTTAGAAATAGAAAACCTGATAACAACTTGGATACTAGAGACAGTTTTGACCGTGGCAAATCTGTTTCTTCAGCAGAGGATACTTCAGGTATGTTGCTAATAGTTTGACATATATACTGTTAAACATAAGTGTTCCTTACTCTTACAATATCTAAGGGTCTTTTTGTACATATCTTTTAATGAAAACAATATACAGGCTTAGTCTATGATGTTTATGATGTAATCTCCACATCTTGGAATATGAAGTGGAAGATTTTGTTCAAATTCAGCCCTTTCATCGTGGTTGTGGTAGCCTTTGGTATTTTTATACTCTGGAACGGCGGTATAGTCCTCGGTATGATTCATCCATATGCGTTTTCTGTAAATGGAAAGTTATGTTTCTGTTGTCTTTTTTACTAATCCATCAATTTCAAAATCCGCAGGTGCAAAAGAGGCTCATGTGGTTTCACCACATTTTGCGCAGATAATGTATTTTAGCCTCGTCTCTGCACTTTTTACTGCTCCCCTACACTTCTCAGTAGAGCAAGTGAGAAATCTACTCCAAGAGCTCCGAAGAAATTGGCCCTTAAGCCTTCTACTAACTCTTGTGGCTCTAGTAGCTGGTTTTGCCTCTGTACACTTTTTCAGGTTCAGTTTCTTGACACCTCTCAAAACACCTCTTAAGGTCTTCCACTACAAACTCTCATTCTGAAAAATAATTGCAGCTTGGCTCATCCTTATCTTCTCGCTGATAATCGCCACTATCCATTCTATCTATGGAGGAAAATTATCAACGCTCATTGGTTGATGAAATACATGCTAGTCCCGGTTTACGTCTATTCCTGGTTCTCAATCCTAACTTTATTAGGTATGTTCAAATCATTTTTGTGTGAGACGGTTTTTTTATCTTCCTTTTTTGGCATTGTGAATTTGACTTTGGTTCTGTCTCAATCCGACAGCAAAAACTCGAAGCAAGATCTGGGTGTTGGTCTATTTCTTAGCTACATGTGCTGTTCTTGTTCCTACGCCATTGATCGAGTTCAGATATTACACCATTCCGTTTTATATCTTCATGCTTCACTCCTGTGTCAGAAGCAGCGGTTACACAACTTGGCTTCTTACTGGAACGATTTTTGTGTGTATCAATGTGTTTACAATGGCTATGTTCTTGTTTAGACCATTCAAGTGGAGCCATGAGGATGGTGTCCAAAGGTTTATTTGGTAGGGACAAAGGTTTATACTCTTTTGCTGCAATTAGTTACTAGTAGGTCCCTCGGAAACTGGCGAGTTCATACCATTTTCTGTCGATATAAACACATCAGTTTTGAGGTTTCTGTTACTGGAATCCATTACTGAAATGTTGTGTTTCTTTCTTATTTTGAATTTAGCCTTTGCACAAAACATAAAATTTACATCATGTTAAATGAGCTTGTGATAATAGAAATATTTGAAGCATAATATGTACTTCAATATTCAATTTTATATTTATTTTGATATGATATTTACGATAAGCATTTAAATTTCAAATAAGTACTTTATATATCTAATTTTATATAAATAAATATATACTAGGTGTTTTCCTACACAACGTGCTTAATAAATTTTCTCAATTTAAATGATATTTAAAAATATTTTTTTTAATATTGTAAATTTTATTAGTTTCTTATCAATATTTTAATATAAATTAATTAAATTAAACATAAAAATTAAGATAAAAACATTTTTGTTATTTTAAATTATATTTGATAATATGTGAGTATATATAAAAGTATAATCTCAGATAGATTTTTATCTATTTACTTTGGTTAAATATTTAAATCAACTTGTATAACATTAATAAAAAACGATATAAAAATTGTATGATTATCAAAATTTTAAACTAAAAAATATTTATAAAATTTGTAGATATATAAAAGAAACTAATGATATTGCGATTTAAAAATTTATAAGCTTTTTAAAAAAATGTTGAAAATTTTGAAAATTTTAGTAATAAAATTGTATACTTCTAAAAATTAGAATTAAGTAATATTTCAGAACATTTTTTCGGCTAAGGTTTTTTTTATCCAATATTGTCTATCAAAGACAATAACACAATAGTTGATATGATACATCGCATCAAGAAAACCAAAACAAACTCTTGAGAAAATAATCTAACCCGTCAAAAAATATGATTTGACAATAACGATTACAAGAGAAATCAATGATGAAATCCATGCCGGATATTGGTTGGATGATGACAATACATTGATATCAAGCTGATCTTGTTTTACGCTTGTGAACAATACATTACAATAATATTTCAGAACTTGTAATGTCGTATTTGAATATATATATATATATATATAATTTAATGATGATTTATAAGTTATTATCACATTCTAAAAAGTTTATCAAACATTAATCAACATTAAATGTAATGTATGAATTGTTACCATATTCTAAAAAGCTTATCAAAAATATAAATCACGGTAAGTGTAATTGTCCATCTCAGATTCAGACATAATCTATGTCATCAATTTCAGTAGACATGTCACATTTCTTTTGTGAAATTGATTGTGTAGAGTACATTTGGCAAATGACTTCTCAAATAATGTTTAAGAAGTATTTCTTATGCTTTGTTTTAAAATTTTAGATTTTGCTTTGGGTAATCCGAACCAATCTGATATAACCTGAATCCTAACGGTATATGGTTACTTTATAGATTTTAAGATGTGATACATATTAGAACCGAAATCGATTTTTTATATCTGAACTCGGCCCGTACTCACAAATTTACTAAAACGGGATCTATGGTGTGTTACAAATTAAAACCAAAATCCAAAATATCTGACCCGAATACCAACGGGTACCTAAACACTCGAACCTATACTTACTCTTGTTTTGTTTTGAAATTTTTCATACGTTTGAGACTTAGACCAATGTTGGAACACACAATTCATCACATCATTAAATATAAACCAAAGTCTACTATATAGTTTTTATTTACAAAATGACAACGTGATAGTAGCACTAGTGGCTAGGGTTGTGC
Source organism: Brassica napus (assembly GCF_020379485.1). Lineage (NCBI taxonomy): Eukaryota > Viridiplantae > Streptophyta > Magnoliopsida > Brassicales > Brassicaceae > Brassica > Brassica napus. The sequence continues at coordinate 29,055 of NW_026015474.1, read as the reverse complement.
CTCCTCCATTTGTCCTTCAGATCAGCTGGATTGCGTGTTCGATGGAACACAGTCTCTCCCATTTTAAGAATCTTCTTCCATGGAATGTTTTTCTTTGGGTCTGTTGCAAATGTCTCCACTCTCACCTAAGCCAATAACACAACACATATGTATCAACAAAATACTTACGTGACATAAGGTGTTCTGAGAGCATCTGCAAATGGTTAAAACATCAAATTACTTTTGACACTGGAAAGTTGGAGGAATCAAAGAAGAAATCTAATAAATTTCGTTTGAAGGAAACTGAAATACCATCAAGGAAGTTTCATGCTCTTGACTTAGTTCTTCTATTTGGCTCTGCAGACCAGCACACTGCTCTTGCAAAAAAAAAAACATGTATCCCTCCTATTTCCCTGCAATGATAAGCACTAGATAATATATGCACAAGATAAGCACAAGGATAAGTCCTTGAGAGTTGTGACTATTTGGTTATTGTTAGAACAAAAAAAAAATCTAAAACATATATGTAAAATGCAGATCATAGAAGTTAGTTGCATTCTTCAGAAAAATCATCAGTTTTGAGGTTTCTGTTACTGGAATCCATTACAACAGTCTTGGAGAGATTCGGGGTTCAACTACTTGAAATGCTGACTCGACTACACCTATTTAGGTTAACCGATCTTGCCGCTACTGAAATGTTGTGTTTCTTTCTTATATTGAATTTAGGCTTTCTACAAAAATAAAATTTGCATAAAAGTAAAATGAGCTTGTGATAAGAGAAGTTAGTTGTATTCTTCTACTTGTGTGTTTATTTAAAAAATTGATTTAACTAATTTTAGTATTGGAAATTGTCTCGAGCGTGGTCCTACGTATGTGAAACTGTGATTGAAAATGAAAATGTTGCTGTCTTACACATTACCAACTATGTATTTCCGATATGAAGACTATGTAATGGTCACCTAATAAGGAAAAGCAAAGTGGATGGTTTATGTGTGTGAGAATGTTTGGTGAGTCAATGTGGAAGAGAACTTCCAAAGTCTTGGGAGCAGAGCTTTACTATTTTGTCAGAAATAGATACAGTCGAATGTTAGGAGCAAACGTGTGCTTTTTTCTTTTGATACAGTCCTAAATGTTTTAGTAGTTTTACCAAACTCAGAAAAATGGCGAACAGTTCATCTATTTAGCTTAAAGCTCATAATATTTGTAACATTTCTCTCTTAATATATATGATTGATCATACTAGAAAATTAAAGTTTTACTAGTTGAGAGCTGTGACCATTTTCTTATTGTTAGAACAAATAAATCTAAAAGATATATGTAAAATGCAGATCATATATATGTAACATTGCTCTTTTAAGCAAAAAAAAATTGCTCTCTTAATAATATGACTGATTCTGATAAATAATTTTGACAACGAGAAAAATAAAAGAGACAACTTTTTGACTTATAAATTTATAATAGTCACAAATACATTTTGAATTTGTCAATACATATCGTGACTGATAAGAAAATGTGAAGCTGATCATATTCTATCTTTATGGCCGAGTATGATGAAATATATCTTCATATTGACATTCATAATATGAAACTTGAAAAAGTAACATTTTGTATATTTTCGTGAACAAGAACAACAAGGAAAAAGTCTTTGTGAAAGTAAAAGAAGATATTTTTTATTGGAAGTCTGAGAGGAAAAAAACTTTTGATTTCAAAACTGTGAGTATGATGGATAAGTTGATAGATCATATGTCAAATGAGGTTTTTATCTAACCATTGACAAAGCGTCCCGAACACGTCTTTCCACATTTTCAGATCAAAAGAAACTGATACAAACCCTTCGAAGTTGGGACTTAAAGGCTTTTTTTAAGGTTTTAAATAGTTTGAATTTTAAAACAAAGTTCTTAAGGAATATAATATATCCATGAAAAATGTGGGAAATATTTTCTAAAAAGAAGTTAAACGCATGGAATTTTTTAAAATGAAGTATACACACACCGACACACGTATGTATTATATATGGTCTTGACATTGGGATCTTCTAGATCTAACATACTAATTATTTCAACAACGCACGTATTCAATGGTCTATAGTAAAGAGTTGCAGACTCAGACATATGTTGTGTTGCTGTTGATATTAAATTGTAAGTACTGTAGTTAGAAACCTAGAATATGAGATAGAAAGAATACTTGCGGTTTTTGATAAAGTTCTATTATATCAAGCGAAGAGAAAAAGATTTGATTTACAAGGAAACCAAGAAAAGCCAAAGATATGTATATGCCCACTTTGGTTCGCTTTTGTTCACTAAACTATTTAGGTAAAAATAAATACATCAAATGAAAAATATTGTGAGAAAAATTCAAATTGGAAAAAGAAAAAAAACAAACCGAGTTATTGGAATTAGTTCTTCAAAGGATTCAATTCATGAAAAAATAATAACAATATTCACATGGACGATCTCCATATTCTTCCTTCAAGTGAGATAACAATCACAGAGATATCATCATGATACCTCCGACGATCTCCTTGTGGTATTTCCAACAGTTCATGAAAATCCATACCTAAAATATAACAAACCAAAAAATCAGACTTCAACGTTGGTTGGAGATAATCAAATTTAAATGTAGTTTGACTTATTTATTAAATATTTTATTTTTTCTTACCATATTTGTTGGCAGCACGTAGGAGGACCTCCTGGATCAAGTGTTGAGCTGGATCGCCTTCAGGAAAAGCAGAGATGAAAGATTCAACCTCGAAAATGGCTTCTTGGTTAGAGAAATATTCATACAACCCATCCGAAGAGAGGATCAAGAACTTGTCACGTGACGTTAGCTTGTGATGACATAGAGATGGAGAGCATGTGATGTACGGTGATGTCCCGATGTAGTCGATCCTGAACATCTCTAAAAGTGCATCGTTCCATTTAGGCTGATAACAAAAACAAAGAGACAAAAATAAAAACACAAATATTAGATACAATAAGATTTGTCTATAAGTGTTGGTTCATAAAATCATCTTACAAAACCCAAATAATGCTAAAGGAAATTGTCTATATCAAATTGTTTTGGATAGCCCATGATATATTAATAATGTTAATAATATTCACCTGTTTGAGAAATCCAGCTCCAAATGCACGAGTAACCTTAAGATAACCTTTAACTCTATCATTTTCTATTGCACCATCATCTTCAGGATGTTCCTTCTTGATTCTTCTCACTTCCTGTACTCATTTAAACAAACAAAATTTTAACCCATCAGTTTCTCAATCCACAGACTTAACATTTGATTCTTTGTGTGTTTACCTCTTCAATACGTGTGCTATGTTCTTTGTTAAGCTGTAGAGGAACCAAACTATTACGCGTTATTGCTCCATTCATAAACATTTCTCTAACTTCCTTGATTCTCTCCATCTCCTTCTGCCTCCTGCTTCCAACCACCACATTAGGCTTCCTCGCTAAAACCGCTCGACTGTCTCCAACATTCATGACATAAACATCTTCTCCTTTCATCAACGTCACGAGAACGCATGATCCCATCAGTGCCAATTCAGGATTCTCTTCAACCATCGTATCAGCTAGCTCTAGATACGCCTCCTCTGTTTTCCTCAAAGCCTGCACAAGAGCTCTCAGGACATCTCCGTGGTTTGTTGTCGTCGAGTTTGATCCCTTCTGATCGCAGTCGTTGTCAGATTTGGTATCGTTATTCTCCCACTCGCATCTCCATTTCACACTCTTCTCTTGGTTTCTTGCGCCGGAAGCAACCGCGTCAATGTTCGTCGTTACAGGGAAATTCTCTTTGCCCGAATCCGAATCTTCCTTGTCGGAACGTTTTCCGATTTGAGTGTCACCGTTTTCTCCTAAAGTTCTGAGCTTTTCGTCGTTACAGAGTAACCCGTTGAGCTCCTTTTGCACGGCGGTGTATAGATTGTTGAGTAGATAATCCGGCGCATCGGGACCGCTGAAACCGTCGTAGATTCCGACAAAAACCCATCCGTTTTCTTCAGAGACGACCACGTGTACACGATCTTCCCCTGCTTTCCCCTGAGCCCATTGAACATCCAAAACAGAGCATTTGCTCTGTTCTTCTTCCTCTTCTTTAGCTTCTCGCTTGTGATCAGGTTTAGGATTCTCGTTGACAATCTCAGGTTCATGATGACGATCAGAGTCTGGTGATTCAGAACCGTTGATCGGCTCGATCACACTCTTCTTCGAGCTAGGTTTATTGTTGGAGATTAGATTGGTGAACAAGGCTTTGAATGTGAGAAAGTTCTTCTTTTTCTTCGGTTTAGTTTTTTCCGGTGAGGCTTTTCTTCTTACCTTCTTCTTCTTCATCGGTTTCTCCTTCTCTGTCTTATTCTTTTTCATAAACTCTATCGGACCCGAATACAACCCGCTTTCGATCGGACCCGATAAGAACCTCCTCTCAAACGGACCCGACTCGTGACCCGGCTCGTTAACAATCGGACCCGACTGACACGTGGAGCCGCCGCGCGGCACAGGCTGGAGAGGGAGAGACGCGAAGTTACCAGAGCTCTCGAACGCGGAGGCTGAGCTGTACATACAGTCTGAATCCGACGACGCAGAACCGGAGAGAGCTGTTGACGGATTCGCGCTGACCGAAGCGCCGGAGATCGATCGGAAAGTGGTGGTTTCTGGGATAGGTTCTGATCGGAGAGGAATCTCCGGCGTATAAGAAGGCGACACTGCTACTCCGGTGACGTCCGGTCGTATGTAGCAGAAGGAGTGGCCGAGTCCGTCGTGGACGAGAGATACATCGTATCGCCGGGAGATTTCTCCGGCGACGGTGCCGGTGCAACAGGGGCTCAAAGTGGTGACTCCATTCCCCATCTGTCAAAGAAGTAAGTAACAACACACAGATATGAAGCGATGGTTCATAAAAGGAGGAGATCGATGGTGTGAATGGAGTTTGGTTAATTTATGGTGGAACCAAAATGAAGAAGAAGAAGAGACAGTCACCACCTATGTAAGAGAGAGAGAATGAGAGAGAGAGAGTTGACATTTGAAAGTTTATTCTTTATGAATTTGGTTTATTCTAATGTTAGTGGAATTAGTAAAATTATACTACTTCAATATACTATTTCCGACATTATGCTTTCTACTATTTTAATACTAACTAACGATACAAAAATAATTAGTTTTAAAATAAGGTAATGACTAATGAGGAGGGTGTATAACTTTGCCCCTGTCAACATTCTGAATTAGTGATGCTCTATACAATTTGAGTTTAACTAAACCAAATATAAACACACCATATTTTCTGTTCAGAATTTTATAAAAACAGGTTGTTTTTTTTTTGTAGGGAGTTGACTTTTGAAGAAGATAAAGGAGAGGCATTAAAATATACATTGGCAAAAAGTCAAATGACTTAATTAAGTGTTGAAGTCTCGTAGCTAACCAATTAACTAAATTATTTGAAAAGCTCATTTAAATCATTACGTTACTGTGAAAATGGTAAAAAGAACTCTACAAGTATTTAGAACAAAAAAAAACTATATGTAAAAAACAAAAAAACAGTACTAAATGACGATCTCATAATAGTATTTGTTTCAGTGTTTCTATGAAGATTTGATTGCAGAAAACAAGGTGAATATCATGCAAAATGCTAATTTGGGATAGTGAATAAGTCTTGTGGAGTCAAATCTGTAAAGAAAGAGATCTGAATAATCGTGAGATTCGATTCGACTTGTCCTTTCACCTTCTGAAATTAGAAATATAGTAATACACCCAGAGCCACCAAATGCTTCTTCTCAAAACCGGTTGCTAAATGTAAAAGGCCTTAAACCATAATGGGCTACGAATAATAATGGGCCACATAGTACTACTCTAATGGGGGAGGTGGTTTTTATTTGTCCTTTAATAATATTTTTTTTTAAAAACAAATAAATCAAAAATTCGCGAGACGGCCAATGTTCATGTTACGCACGCTTCCGCTCTCTCCTCTCACTCTCTCGTTTTCGATTTCGCCATGGACACGACGACCGAGAAGATGCTCCACGAAAATCCTGTAGAAATTCATCTCCAACAGGTAAATGAAATTGACTCCGTTTCCTCGGTTTCTGTGATTATATTGATGAGCGCCTTGGAAAATGAGATAATTGTTTTTTTGGTTGTGTGTAAAAATGGCATAATCTGATAGTGTTTAGATGACATTAACTACATTTTGCCTCTGATTACGATAACAAAAGAAGATTATGATTACGTTTCACTACGGAATGAATTCAGAATAACCTTTGGCCTTCATAATCGGTTAATGATCCAATACATTTCATATGGTAGAGACATTGATACAGACTAAAAAAAAAAAAAAAATACAAGGCTCATACTTTTGGCAGAAGATTGATATGTGTTTATGTTTGGAACTTGCTTTCAGGTTTGATTTTAAAAGAAAATTGTAGGTGGAGTGGAGTGGAGTGAGTTGTTAAAGATCACACAGGCTGCAACAATCAGAATGGGGAGGAAGTTGCGTGAGAAAGTGACATGCTCCCCAATACAAAGCCATCCTGGATTCATGTGGGGTCTCTTTGACATTCTTAAGCACAACCATTGGCGTTACATCAAGAAACGTCTTCCTCACAAACGACCCCTCGCTTGTACACGTAGTGCTTCTGCTGGTAATGATTAACTTCTATAATTAGTCTCTCCTTTTTTCATTAGCTTTTTATAACCTCATGAGCATTGCGCCTAAACTAATGCCATGGTTCTACATCTGTTTATAATACTTACCATGTTTTTTTGTTTCCAGATTGTATTTCCGTATCTAAGAGCAAGGTGGAAGATGAAACTATTGTAGTAAGCCCATACAAACTTTGATATGCATTAGATAAAAGTTACTTATCAACTCTCACAACCATTGGCTTCATTGCTTCAGGACTCAGTGAAAAGACCAAAGAAGCCTAGTTCTTCTGCAGTTAAGTCCAAAGAGTCTAACTCAGGGGAGAAACCAAAGAAGCCAGAGGACAAGTCCAAGAATCTCAATTCAGAAGAGAAGCGGAGAAAAACACATTCTGAGATCAAAAGGTCTGTCAAAGCTCTGATCAAGGCGCTTGTAATCGAGGACAAGTCTAAGAAGAAAGGTCGCCACCACAGAAGAAGCTCTACTTATCCTGTCCAATCAAACCCAAAAGAGAAGGACTCATTGAGTGAGTTGGTGGAATCTTCTGATAAGAATTCCTCAAACGGTGATGAGCGTAACCGAGTCTTTAACCAGACGATTGGCATCTCACCCGCCATTGGTTCGTTGAACCCGCTTTATCTCATGTCCGAGGAATCAAGCAACAGTGACAGCGAAGACTTTAAGTTAGATAACATTCCAGTTGATGATACTGACGAAAATAAACCAGATTTTGATGAAAGTGATTCCAAGAAGGAGGATGATGAGGAGGAAGCTTGGCTTGATCCAAAGCTGAGACATACTGAGAATGAGGATGATGATACGTCTCCTAGACGTGCGAAGTCATGTCTCGATGCTCTCAATTTGATACACATGAATAGAAACTTCTTGCTAAAAGTTCTGCAGGATCCAGGCTCTCCGCTAGCCAGGCATTTCCAGAGCCAACAATCTTTTAGCTCCAAAACAATGACTAAAGCTGGATCATTCCCTACTCATGGTAGCAATAGAGAAGATCATAACAATGGTTTTGACTCGGTTGAGAATAAGTCAATGTCTTCTCCTTCCATTGCTGCACAACACAGAGCAGACGGGGTTCAGACGTTTAATGAAGCCATGGAAAAATCTGCTGATGAAGAGGATTTATCTGGTTCTGGTTACACGAGGAAGAGAGGAAAGAACCAAGTGGTGATCAAACGTTTCAAGGATCTAAGGCAGAAGATAAAGCATGTGATTAACGAGAACAAGAACGAGAAACACCGTATCACTATGGATGCTGTCTTAGACAAAGTACCTCGAAAGTACGGGTTTTCTAAAGATTTGAGGCATGACATTTTGAAAGGAAGTCCTGCCAACAAAGCGCAAGGCGCGAAACTGAAGCAGATAAGAAGAACATCGTCTCTGTGTGGGTCTGTTGACAGGTATCTTCAGCTGTATGAAAGTAGCGTTCAAAGAGAAGCGAAGAAGAATAATAATACTTCAGAAAAATTGGAGGCTGAGCTTGAGGAGTCGGCGGTGCCTTCTGAGAAGAGAGTTCCTAAAGTCTTGGGAAGGATTCTTTCATCACCTGAAATGAAATCTCCTTATGCTTTGAAGATTGAGGACCTTCCTGGCCAACTTACAACTTTTAGTAGATCACTCAAACAAGAACAAGATGTTTTGGAAGACATTTCAGAGATCTCAGAAGATCAATCTGAGTCTTCAGAACATGAAATGCCTGAGACTACAGATGATCCTTCTTCTGAAGCAGAACAAGACAGAGAAATTCTTATGCTTGATGTGGAACCTGAAACAAAATCTTTGGATGAATCATCAGGAGACAGTCCTACCTTTGATGAGATTGCTTCTGAATCTCTAATGCCACTAGGTAAATATTAAACATTAAGTCACTCTCTCCATATAGAGATTTTTGATCTCATTGCCTTACTCTAGTCACTTGGATTGATAATGACAAACTTGTTTCTTAGCAGATTCGGATACAGAGAGTGTTTCTAGAAGCAAACAATTAGAAAGCATACCAGCAGCAGAGATCGACCAAGTCCTCCAGGTAGAAGCACAAGATAAAGGGAAGTTCAACTATGTAAGAGACATTCTCGAGATCTCTGGTTTCAACGCACCTGAATCGCTCTCAATGTGGCAATCAGAATACCAGCCGTTAGATCCATTAGTCTACGAAGAAGTGACAACAACAACAGGTTGTATGATCCAAGATCCGGAATGTTCAAGAAACGAAGAAGAAGGCGGTAACTGCAACCACTTGCTTCTCTTCGATCTAATCAACGAGGTACTAATCGAAATCTACGAAAGGTCTTACCATTATTGTCCCAAACCGTTATCATCACTGTGTAGAATCCATCCAATGCCAGTGGGGTATAGTGTTTTGAAGGAGGTTTGGGTTAGGATAAACTGTTACTTGCGTTACAAGCCACTCAACGAGGAATCTTTTGATAAGATTATGAGTAGGGATTTGTCGAGAGAGGATGGGTGGATGGACTTGCAGTTTGAGAGTGAATGTGTGGGGATTGAAGTTGAGGATTTAATCTTCGAGGAGCTCCTCGAAGAGCTGCTTGTATCGGGTTAATAGGGCACTCGAGAACTTGAATCATTTCTTCATTTTTTTGGGTTGTTGTTGTTTTGCTTGGAGTTTAAGGTACATAACAGAGAGAAAAGAACTTGTTGTTTGTATGAGATTTTTTTTTTTTGTTGTGATGAAGTTCGTGTGTAAAATTGACTGTAGAGGAATAAAACACGATGTTAAGCTCTTACTGCTTCACTTACAGTATCTAACAAAAGCCCGTCTAGCTCAGTTGGTAGAGCGCAAGGCTCTTAACCTTGTGGTCGTGGGTTCGAGTCCCACGGTGGGCGATATTCTTTTTACCTGTTTGGAATTGTTCTAGTATTTTAATAAGGAAATCATCAACTTGCAATTTCCTTTTATGATCTCTTTCCTCGCTCACTCGTTTGTGAAGAAGAAATACAAAAGTTACCGGCTCAGAATTGCAGTTCTAGATTCATTTATAGTTTAAAGTTTTAGAGCAATGATCTTTCATACAAGCACTCTTTTAACTTTTTGTAGGGATTAGACTTATCGACACTGCAATATTCCCATACGGATGGTTCTCCTAACTTTTCCATTACTTTTTTATAGATCGATTTTAGAGAAAGTGTTCAAAAGGAGAGATTCGATTCGAATACGCACATAGAATGGACATGGTCGATAATGGACCCACCTCAAGTTGGCTCATGCATACTTTCTTTTGTGTACTTTCAGTTCAATTTGAACAGAGAAGTCTTTGAAGCCAGACTTTGGAACACTACTTTCCTTTGGCAACATCTTGTTTTAGAGACTCTTTTCTTAATGAAACGAGATCAACCAAAGTGATACTTATCTAAACCAATACCCAGAACCTACAAGATCTTTTCAAGCATCACCTAAACAAGACAAAACCATTGTAATATCAGTCTATAACCATATATTTAAATATTCAAATATGATATGCCAAGTCAAAGGGAAAATTGTTGAGATTCTGAAGGAAAAATAATGAAACATAAAAGTTTGAATGTCAATTTAGGTGTTAATTGTTAAATGTGAAACATATTTATTTAGTTTATGAACTTTATATTCTCTGTATATCTTTTGAAAATAAGGATTATTATGTAAACACTCAATCAACATTAAGAATTGAGCTTCAAAAAATTGTGTAACTAAAATTTAGAGCCAATTTTAAGTTATAAACTAGAAAACCTATAAAACAAATTAAGGAGTAAGGCATAAAAGCTGAACCTTAATGGTGACATCCCAAGAAAATAATATAGAAACCATTTTACTTTATATCAGAATGCTGAAACTTGTCTTTTTGGATACTCGGGTACATGTTCGGTTCTCGATTTGGTTCTGGTTCGATTATTTTAGATATAGAAATACTGTATATGGGTTTCGTTCAGGTTTTGATTTCGGATATTTCGGTCCGGTTCTTTGATTCCGGTCTTTTTGTCCATGGCTACTTAAATTAATAAGATGATTGATTTTTATTTTGAAAGTTGTAAGAGTGATCTAAGATTGTGACAGGTGGACAGCTGATACATTCTCATTTAGCCTATAAATAAGGAGACTCCTCTGTATTATAAATTTCATTCACTTGTTGTTTCAAACCTTCATCAAGACAAATTAAAAACTTTCCATCTTCCGATTCTCTAGAGAAAATGTCTTGCTGCGGAGGAAACTGTGGATGCGGAGCTGGCTGCAAGTGCGTTGGTTGCGGAGGGTAAAGTCTAGATTCTTGATCACCCTCTTTCTAAAGTTGTCAATCTCTGCTTCATGCACGACTCTGTTGTGGTGTTCTGAGTGATCGTGACTTGTTTTGATAGCTTAAATTTTCTATAATTCTTGATGCACCATTTCCATCTTTGTGCAGTTGCAAAATGTACCCAGACTTGGGCTTCTCCGGCGAGACCACCACCACCGAGACTCTTGTCCTCGGCGTTGCTCCGGCTATGAACTCTCAGTACGAGGCTTCCGGCGAGACTTTCGTCGCCGAGAACGATGCCTGCAAATGTGGATCTGACTGCAAGTGCAACCCTTGCACCTGCAAATGAAGAATCATATAAGACCCTAAGACTGCAATATATCTAAATGTTTGTGTAATAATGGCTGATTTCTCCGGTTGTTTTGCCGGCGACATAAGTCTTCTTTGTCCTTTGTCTGTGTGTGTTTATGGTTTGGTCATAAGATATCTCTTTATGTTGTATCTCTGTGACTATATATATAAACCAAAAATATTATGGGTTTTGAGTCTTTTGAGTAATCAGAAATTTTAAGTTTGCTTCTGTCTTACACAATACACAAACTAAAATCAAAGCAATGTCTCCCTGGTTATAAAGCGTTGACAAGAACAAACATAATGAAACTTCTCCAAACACAATACACAAATTCGTGAAGAAACCAAAGTGTTCTTGTTTTGATAAAGACAACAACTAAGGTGTTGTTGTGGAAGCAGCAAGTGGCTTCTCAAGAATACCTTCAGTGGCTCTTTTGAATAAGTTGTGTACCTGTCTTGAGGTGAAGCCGATCTTCTCTAAGTCAGCAAGCTGTTGAAATATTCAGACATTTGGTTAGTAGATGAAAGATAGTTTTAAGTTTGGGGGAGAATAATGAATGAGATACCGATTTCACAGGGCTTGTTTCTCTGAGTTCGATAATGTAATCAGCCATCTTCTCTCCAATTCCCTGAGAAAAAAATATGAAACAGAGCCATGTGAAGGAGTTAAACCAATAGTTGACTACGGAAGCAGAGATTATGTAAATTCATGCGGCTTTACCTTTAACTCCAGTAGCTCTTCTCTGTGTTTTAAAACATAGTTAAATGGTGAAAGTTAGTTCTTATGAGATCCAAAGGATTATAAAGAATCTAAGGCAGGCAGATGAAACTGGACACTATTATTACCTGTTGGCTGTATTCAAGAAGTGAATATATTCATTTACGAGGGAAGTCTGTGAAATGAAAAGAAAGTTGCCAAAAGGATCAGATTTCTAAGTCTTGTCAACATAATAGCCCTTACTTTTTTTTGAAAAATTTGATTCCTTCCTACCTTTAAATTAGTGCTCCAGGCATTGAACTTCTGGCAATTGCCACTCATCTGCAAATTCTTAGCGTTTCCAGAAAGAAGAGGTGCTTTTGGGGTCATTGCATTTGAGTCTATCGGAGATAGAGCTTCCCGAAGAGGACTGAGTTCATTATAATTCTTCTCGACCTCCAATTGGTTATCTAACATAAACGTAAACCAAAGTGAGGATTAAAAGAAAACGTCCACAAATATTAAACAAACAAGTGGTTCATGTATAGCAGCAAACCTCTCAAGCTTGCCTCTGATACCAACAGACTCTCTTCGCCAGATGTCTCTCTCTCATCTTCTTTGGTTGGAGAAGCTAAGTGCAGATTCTGTATTGGTTCCTGGATTTTTCAAAGAACTCCAATACTTAAATGTAAACTTCCCGTTCAGTAGTATGAAAGGTATAAGTCAAAAACGTGCAATATAATATACAAATGTCTATGTTTTTCACAAGAGGATCAGCTTACCCATAACTGTGAAGCATCAGAGATTTCCCCACCAAATAAGTTCCTGGCACTCACAAATGCGTTCCTGTATACAGATAAGTTGTGAGGGAAGAGGTTCTGGCATATGGAATGATTAATAAACTCAACCATTCAAAGGGGTACCTCTGTTCTTTGCCAGTAAGTTTGGCACTTCCTGCAACGGCTGATCTATGAACACCGAGTTTCTTGACCGAGCTTCGAGATATTGAACTTTGATTTGTACCTATCAGCGGAGAACGTATAGGCATCATCCTATGCGAGCTTTTTGTCTTGCCTTTTGATTCCAGCCAAGCTTGCAGTTTTGCTTCCATGTCTACTTTAACCTTGGGGGTCTCAACCTTGGGATTCATAGACACAACGTTTGAAATCTGCCTAGACCTTGCAGCGAGGCTAACAGTGCGAAGAGATTCTTGGTATTCTCCAGGATTCTGAAACGAACAAACATATTCAGCACATTAGCGACATAGGATATTTCCTGATCAAAGAAATGAACCTCACTGTAAAACAATAAAACAATTATCTTCCTACCAGGCATGCTACCATGAGAGCCCTACTTGTTCCCCCAAGTGAATCCTGCAATATTCTAGTCAATTTGCTTTCCCTGTAAGGCACTCTCGGCAGATTGTTATTCAGTGCATAAACCACATTGGACAATGCAAATAATGACTGGTTAATCTTGGCGCTCTCTTGCAGACGGATTCCTTCATTGCCTGTCCTTCTATTGTCTTCGTTACCTGCTTAAGTCGTGTAGAGTTAACGTTAAAGAGAAAGATGGTATACAATTAAATACTTGGAAAACAGGAAGAAATTTACCAGCCAGATCAATGAGATTGATTTTTCCAGTGACACCACCTTCCGAGAGTACTGAGATCACAAGCACTCCGTGGCTTCTACTAGAGACATCATTTAGACCAGTGTGTGCAACTTTCCTCCGCAGGACGCCACATGAGTACGCCTCGTGAAACTCAGGCATGGAGTTAACTGGGATACTAGACAGTCCCTTGAGATGAACTTGTCCATCCTTATCTTCCCAAATAGCAACCTCGGTGGCTTTAACCTCTAGGAGATCCCAACATCTGTCCATGTAAACTTCATAATACGAAACCTCTGCACTACTTGCTGTCTTCTCGCACATAGACAGGATGGTGGACATGGCCAATGGCATAAGGCCAGGCAGCTCATCGGTTCCCTGAGACAGATAATGCAAGAAGAGTTGAAACCACACATCATTTGCTATAATGAAGATGCAATTTACAGAAAAAACAAACAAACTAGTTTGAAGAAAAGGTATAGTCTTTTGAAACGCATTTTAGAGCTCAAACGTGATAAAGGTTTTGAAAACCAAGCAAAAAGTCAAGTATAAATCTTTAATGCAGATATCAATCAAGTCTTTATAGCAAAGATCAAAGGCAAAACTCCATGAAATCCAAAAATAATCTGTGAAATCTTAAAGCGAATCGACCTGCATGGTAAACGTCTTCCCGCTTCCGGTAGCTCCAAAGGCAAGCACAGTAGCGTTGAAACCGTTGAAAATCCCCAGAATCAAAGGATTTACTTCTCTATCAAATATCTGCCTCACCTTCTCATCACCATCTCTCCCGTGAAACAGCGCATCCAGCTGGTAGCATTCCTTCCGACTGGCTCCACAGTAAAACCACCGATTCGTCAGAATCCATAAATCAATTTGGAAAGAAGGGAAAGAGGGTTACCAGCTAAGTGGATCTTCGAGATGAACCGCCACTTCGCTGTCATGGTGTCTGTCGATTACGGAAACACACGGCTGGACTTCGGAGATCTCTCGGGGGAGAAAGGGACGAACCCTAAGGACGACCCTCACTTTCGAAACGCAAGACGAATTGAGAATGTTGGTTTTCAATGGGGTTTTCGAATCCATCTCTGTGTGTGTATGTTAGAGAATAGAGAGAGAGAGAGAGAAGACTTTTATTCAAATTTTGAGTTTAGTACAAGCGAGTGACCCGATCCCCTTGGTTTGAATTTGATCACTCTCTATTTTTTTTTTATTTTTTTTTTTTATAAAAAGGCTTTTTAATGGGCCCGTAACGAGTAATTAACCCATACGAATAACTTTTCGGTAAATGCGATAGTCGTTGTTTTAAAATTCCTAAACACATTCTATATTTTAATTAATGTATATTAAACTCTTTTTTTATGGTATATGAGCATCATTTTAATTTTTTATCAATTAATTTAGTAAAATTTTATAATACTCCCTAAGGACTAACCACTATAAAATCGTTATTCTCTAGAGAAACATAGATAACAAAAGTTTCAAACCTTTTTAAAATTAATAATATTTTAGTGCATGATGCAAATATGCATTAAAACAGTATTGTCATATTTTTGAATTTTTCTCAAAATCTAAGTGTTAACTCTTACGAAAATATTGAGTTTTTCGGTAAATACTCTAGTGTTGTTTTAAAATTTCTAAACATATTCTACATTTGTATTAATGTATATTAAACTCTCTTTCATGATACATAGAAATCTTTTTAATTCTTTAGAAATTAATTTAGTATAACTTCATAAAACACCATAAATTGGTGGATGAACCACTATAAATCGCTATTCTCTAGAGAAACGGAGAAAACAAAGATTTCAAACCTTTCTAACCTTCATCATATGTTTGTACATGATGGAACCATGCATTAAAACAATATTGTCATTTTTTTGAATTTTTCTCAAAATCTATGTGTTAACCCTTACGAAAATATTGAGTTTTTTTGGTAAATGATCTATATACTGAAGCATGTGATCTTTGGTATTGTTTTAAAATTTATATACACATTTTACATTTGTATTAATGTATATTAAACTCTTGGTACATGAGCATCATTTTAATTTTTTATCAATTAATTTAGTAAAACTTTATGATACTTTCTAAATAGGTGGACTAACCACTATAAAATCGCAATTCTCTAGAGAAACGGAGATAACAAAGGGTTTAAACCTCTTTGACCTTCATCATATGTTAGTGCATGATGCAACCATAAATTAAAACAGTGTTGTCATATGTTTGAATTTTTCTCAAAATCGATGTGTTAACACCTCTACGAAAATATTGAGTTTTTCGGTAAATGCTCTATACACTTAAGCCTATGATCTTTAGTGTTGTTTTAAAATTTCTAAACACATTCTACATTTGTATTAATGTATATTAAACTCTATTTCATGGTACATGGGCATCATTTTTTTTTTATCAATTAATTTAGTAAAACTTCACAATACTCACCAAATTAGTGGACTAACCACTATAAAATCGTTATTCTCTAGAGAAACGGAGACAACAAAGGTTTCAAACCTCTTTTACATTCATCATATGTTAGTGCAGGATGCAACTATGCATTAAAACAGTATTGTCATATTTTTGATTTTTTTTTTCAAAATCTGTGTGTACCCCTATGAAAGTATTGCGTTTTTTTGGTAAATTCTCTATATATTGAAGCCTATGATCTTTAGTGTTGTTTTAAAATTTCAATACACATTCTACATTTTTATTAATGTATATTAAACTTTCTTTCATGGTACATGGGCATCGTTTTATTTTTTTATCAGTTAATTTAATAAAAGTTCATATACTCCCTAAATTAGTGGACTAACCACTATAAAATCACTATTTTCTAGAGAAACAGAGATAAAAAAGGTTCCAAACCACTTTGACCTTCATCATATGTTAGTGTAGGATGCAACTATGCATTAAAACAGTATTGTCATATTTTTGAATTTTTCTCCAAATCTATGTGTTAACCCCTATGAAAGTATTGCGTTTTTTTTGGGTAAATGCTCTATGTACTGAAGCCTATGATCTTTAGTGTTGTTTTAAAATTTCAATATACATTCTACATTTTTATTAATGTATAAAAAACTCTCTTTCATGGTACATGGACATCGTTTTATTTTTTTATCAGTTAATTTAGTAAAAATTCATATACTTCCTAAATTAGTGGACTAACCACTATAAAATCGCTATTCTCTAGAGAAACAGAGACAACAAAGGTTTCAAACCTCTTTGACTTTCATCATATGTTAATTCAAGATGCAATTATGCATTAAAATAGTATTGTCATATTTTTGAAATTTTCTCAAAATCTATGTGTTAACCCTTACAAAAATATTGAGTTTTTTTTTGGTAAATGCTCTATATACTGAAAGCGTATGATCTTTTGTGTTGTTTAAAAAAAATCTAACACATTCTAAATTTGTATTAATGTATACTAAACTCGCTTTCATGGTACATGGACATCCATGCTAGCATGTATATTAAACACATTCTACATTTTTGTAGCATCAATGCTCGTATGTAATAAATAGCTTATGATGCAGATGCGTGTAATTATCTTGCAAAATATATTTTTGCATTGGTGTATTAATACTTTGAAATGAAACCGTTTACCGTACAAAGGGAGTCGTTTAAAATTTTCAAATATCAGAGTGTTCGTTTATTCAAATAGCTAAGTATGAGTAATATATAATAATATGTTTGCGCTGTTGTATGAAAAAAAAGTTAGGAGCACTATTTATCGTGAAATCATGGACCTTAAAAAATAAATTGATGTAAATGGGTAAAGCAAATAATTATTCCAATGTTTTTTTTGCTAAAACATTATTCATATGTTAAATGCTCGGCATATGTATATCAAATTAGTAAATTCAATTTTGCATTCACTATATAATATTATACATTTATATGTAAGTTCATAATATACTATAAATCTATTGGTTCATCTAGTTTTTTGGTTTTTACGGGCTATTTTATACATTAAAATAAACAAAAATATTTTATTGTCTTTTCGACACATGTAAATCCAATTAAAATCATCGTACTCGGTTCTGTTGATTTACATTAATTTTCATACCGGTATGATCGTATTGAATATCAACAATATCATAAGAGCTGTTTTTATGACGTATACATAAGACGAAGAATACGCCATTATTTGTTTACTAAAATATAAAAGTATACTGTTAAAAGTATTATTTTTAATTTGATCTAAAGCTCACACGACAATATTCCCGCATGTTTATGAGTTACACCAAAAGCCCATACGATCTCCAACTCCAAGTTAATGAAACGCCGCGTTTTGGATGCGGACACGTATCGAGTTCTCAAGACTCGAATTAGTGACGTGTCCGCCTACGTGGACAGCCTAGGAAGAAAGCAAACCCAATTTTATATATAAAGATTTACAGCCATGTATTTATCATTTTTGCTAGTAAGTAGGTGGTCGTAACATGTCAAAGTTAGTTTTGAATATTGGTGTTTAAACGGCCTGAGATGATGAATGTAACCTTTGCCTTTGTCTTCAGGAACATCTTCATCTGAACACATATCTCTAAATATATAAGGTAAGGTTGTTACACATGATGAAAGAGGTTTAGCAGTTGAGATTACTCGTTTTTGATGCATGCATCATATCTAGACTCTTAGTATCCCCACGAGATGTAGGAATCACACGTATAAGGCCTGACGGCTTCACGTTACCATCATTGTCGATGAGCGTTGGGACAGAACGTGTACGGCGTATAGGAAGTGTACGCTCTCTTTTCTGGCAAAAATAACACATGTACAAGTCTATCTCCCTTGCTTATAGTAAACCAATTTCTTTAAGATAGGATACTGACCATGGATGTAACTTGATCATAAACGGTAAAGACTCTGTCTGCTTGAATTTTCTAGGAGTTAAGAGATTAGTGAGAGACCATGTTCTTGGGATATTATACTTATCTCTGCCATCATACACCAAACCCACACCTTCCTCAATATCTGCATTGTTGTTCTGCCCTTTGAAGTTAAAGACATTCTTCAGACTAGTCCTTCTTCTTAACGAGGAAGGACTCATGGATCCGACGCGTCTCCCGATTCTAGGACTTGCATAGGAGAGAAGTTGAACCTTTTGGTGACAGGACTAGGAGTAGGAAGAGTAAAGGATCCATTTGCTCTCAGGAAATCGTCTTCTTGTTCTCTCAACTGTATATCAAACACAAGGTCCCGCCACCTTTCGTGTTGTGTTGGCTCGGTGATATCTCTTCAGTAATCTCAGCAGAAACTCCATTCTACAAAACACACAAAAAAAGAAGACTATTCACTTGGTTTCACGTATCAGTTCCCTCACAAAATTTCCATCAAGGAGAAACCATTAAAAGTCTTATGCAGAAGATCACACCTAAAACCAAAAAAAGACCTCAAGGGCTCAGCTAAAAACAGAGAAAAACTCTACCATTACAGCACGAGAAACATCTTGGCAGGAACCATTTTCATGTTCTTCTACTTGGCGACGAGTTGTATCTTGTTCACCATCCATCATCCTTAGTTCAAAAGTAACTAAACCTAGAAACAAGACCGTTTAAATAGTAAAAAAGATGAATCTGTGGGACCCTTTTGAGTTAAAATGATGATAAATCTTCAATCATGTATGGTCTTGACATCCGTCGGTTTAGTGAACAATATACTATTTACTTTTTAAACGTTGACTAGATTTGACTCGCGATACGAAAGCACAGAAATAATTTTCATTTGAAAATTTATTTAGTAAAAATTAGAAATTTTACATATATGTATTTTTACCTAAAATTGTTTTAAAGTGTATATAATTAAAATATATTTATATGAATATTATTTTATGAAAATAAATCTTTTATATAACATGCCTCGTATTATTTTTACTTATATTTTGAAGCTTTAAAATTATAATATAAATAAACTACATATCGTTCAACCCGTCTCATACTTAATAAAAAGTTACATATTTAATAAATAATCCACCAAAAATGTAATGATAAACATAACCTATAGGTCGATGTACCATATAATCAAATAATAGTAATATCAACTAAGTTTAGTATTTATATTAATAATACTCAAATATATTAAATAATATTTTAACATTCTAATTTAAATATAAATATTAAAATATAAAATTACTTGTTACTTTAAATATATTACTTTAATATTTATTTTAATAAGTTGAAGTATGTTGTAAAATTCATAAATATATGTTAATATGTATATGTAAATATTTAATTTTATAATTTATAAAATATTTAATAACTGGATTAAGTTATTTTATATTTATTAATTGGTGTAATATTTAATTATGAATATAAATTATGCATATATAAATATTATAAAATGTTATTTATTATTCTATCAATTAAAAAATGAATTAATATTCATTTATAATAGTGCTTAATATTAATTAAGCATTTTTATTATTTGAAAAATAATTTACACTGGCACACTGGAGGAAATCTTGGATCTGGAGGAAGCTGCTAAAGTTGAGAACGTTGGCATATCCATTCATCCGGTTTGAGATTAATGATGGGCACACTGCATTTTTTTGGTATGATGACTGGCTGAAGATGGGGAGACTCTTGGACATTACGGGTGATGTGGGTACGTACTATCTTGGAGTTGCGAGAACCGCTCGAGTTAGTGAAGCAGTTATGCGTCAGCGATGGAACATCAGGGGGAACAGGAGTAGGCATTTTCATGCTCTTCATGACCGTATCCAGAATGAAAGGGTACCTCTTGACGAGCATGGCAGAGACGTGGTGCTATGGAAGCATGCGGAGAACACTTATGAATCACACTTCTCATCGAATAAAACTTGGGATCAAATACGGGTGAAGAAGGATAAGGTGGTTTGGAGCAAGAGTGTATGGTTTCCACAGGGCGTTCCTAGATACTCTTTTATTGTATGGCTGGCAATAAAGGATCGCTTATCAACCGGAGTGCGTATGAGGGCTTGGGGTATACAGCAAATTTGCTTGATGTGTGGAGAAAGGGATGAGTCGAGGGACCATATCTTTTTTGCTTGTCCCTTTACCTTCACTGTTTGGAACAGACTTGCAGGCCGGTTATGTGGTAGAAGGATCAATCCTGATTGGAGTCTCACTTTGCAGTTTGTTACTAGAAACTCTCTTAGCAGCATGGACAAGATACTTGTCCAAATGGTGTTTCAGACATGCATCTATTACATGTGGAAGGAGAGGAACGACCGGAGACATTAGAAAAGTTATCACACAACAGAGCAAGCTATCCGAATCATTGACAAGGCCATACAAAACCGAATCAATTCTCTACGATACAAACCGGATCATAAGTTAGCTGGGCTGATGCAACGCTGGTTTGAGGTATTTGATTATACATAGGTCTATTACGAGCATTTTCTTGTGTATAGCTCATAGCTTATAGTTTTTTACTTCCCATTGTAAATGTCTATTCTTTTACTTTGATCAATAAATTTCACATTTCATCAAAAAAAAAATTTACATTTTAGGTAAAAGATATTATCAATAATACAATCCTAAATAAGATTCTTACGGATATCAGAATATCTTTTAGGATAATTTATTTTAAAAATAAAAATAATAATATGTTAAGTTAGAGTGTAAATGTTATAGTAGATAAATTTGTTATATGCAAAATAATAGGAAGTTAAATAAATGTATTGGTCCAACTATGACTTTTTGTAAGTAGATTTTTTATTGCTTCTGTTTTAATAGAATTGATTCTTAGTACTTTTTGTCAACGTGTCGTACATGGTGTATATATCTTTATTTACAGCCATGTATTTTATCATTTTTGCTAGTACATAGGTGGTCGTAACTCGTAAAATGTCAAAGTTAGTTTTCAATATTGGTGTTTAAGCGGCCCGAGACGATGAATGTAACCTTTGCCTTTGTCTTATCTTCTTCCCTGTTTTATGTCTACTAAAAAATAAGAAGCAATGCACTTTAAGAGAGAACACATATATATTGAAGAAGGATTGTATAAAATAAAAGTAAGAGTATGATCACAAAGTTGCACGATATTACATTACATGTCATAAAGTTTGGATATTATTAAATGTCGTACAACTTATAACTGGTCCCGTTCACCAATAACAACTCTGCTTCATCATACTTGGCTTAATCTCACTTTCTTCCGCTACGATACGGCTCTGCCATAGTTTTGGGTGAAGAATGGTTCGAAATCGACTTCGAGGCTGAGGATACAGATTGATTAACTACACTCTGTGATTGTGATCGTGGTTGAACAGTAGTTGTTTCCGTCGCTGGAGGAACATTGCTTCTCCATCCTGTGGTTAAGTAGCAGAAGATATTCCCCATGGCTGAGTGATGTAAGACTTAAAAAGTGGTGTGTCTTTCTGCTTCGGCTTTTATATTAATTGTGTTGTGTGGTTGGTGGAAAACATATATGTAAAGTTTGACTTTGGCGGGACTATGTATCAATCATAGTCAAAATCTGTTTTTTTTTCTTTCATATTCTAAATTTGTAATAATTTGATTATAGAAAGTATCCCACCACTTATACAACAAAATATTTTCTTAAGAATTTTAGATACATAAGATCTTACACTGGTATATTAATTTTTCTTAATGTATATTAAACTCTATTTCATGGTATATGGGCATCATTTTAATTTTTTTATCAATTAATTTAATAAAACTTCACAATACTCCATAAATTAGTGGACTAACCACTATAAAAACACTATTCTCTAGAGAAACGGAGACAACAAAGGTTCCAAACCTCTTTGATATTCATCAAATGTTAGTGCAGGATGCAACTATACATTAAAACATTATTGTCATCTTTTTGAATTTTTTTCAAAGTCTATGTGTTAACTAACCCCTACGAAAATATTGAGGTTTTCAGTAAATGCTCTGGTGTTGTTTTAAAATTTTTAAACACATTCTAAATTTGTATTAATGTATATTAACCTATCTTTCATGGTACTTGGAAATCGTTTTAATTTTTATCAATTAATTTAGTATAACGTCGTAAAACTCCCTAAATTGGTGAATGAACGAACCACTATAAAATCGTTATTCTCTAGATAAACAGAGACAACAATGGTTCCAAACCTCTTTGACCTATATCATATGTTAGTGCATGATGCAACCATGCATTAAAACATTATTTTCATATTTTTGAATTTTTGTCAAAATCTATGTGTTATCCCCTATGAAAGTATTGAGTTTTTTAGGTAAATGCTCTATATACTGAAACCTATGATCTTTAGTGTTGTTTTAAAAATTCTAAACACATTCTACATTTGTATTAATGTATATTAAACTCTCTTTTATGGTACATGGCATCGTTTTATTTTTTTATCAATTAATTTAGTAAAATTTCATAATACTCCCTAAATTGGTGGACTAACTACTATAAAATCGATATTCTCTTGAGAAACGGAGACAACAAAGGTTC
Organism: Brassica napus; assembly: GCF_020379485.1. NCBI lineage: Eukaryota > Viridiplantae > Streptophyta > Magnoliopsida > Brassicales > Brassicaceae > Brassica > Brassica napus. The sequence continues at coordinate 6,125 of NW_026015474.1, read as the reverse complement.
CAAACCTCTTTGAGTTTCATTATATGTTAGTGCGGGATGCAACTGTGCATTAAAATATTATTGTCATTTTTTGAATTTTTCTCAAAATCTATGTGTTAACCCCTAAGAAAATATTGAGTTTTTCTGTCAATGCTTTATACACTGAAGCCTCTGATCTTTAGTGTTGTTTTGAAATTTCTAAACACATTCTAAATTTGTATTAATATATATTAAACTCTATTTTATGGTACATGGACATCATTTTAGTTTTTTTATCAATAAATTTAGTAAAAGTTCATATTACTCCCTAAATTGGTGGACTAACCACTATAAAATCGTTATTCTCTAGAGAAACGGAGACAACAAAGGTTTCAAACCTCTTTGACATTCATCATATGTTAGTGCATGTTGCAACTATACATTAAAATATTATTGTCATATTTTTGAATTTTTCTCAAAATCTACGTGTTAACCCCAACAAAAATATTGAGTTTTTCGCTAAATGCTCTATTCACTGAAGCCTATGATCTTTATTGTTGTTTTAAAATTTCTAAACATATTCTACGTTTGTATTAATGTATATTAAACTCTATTTCATGGTACATGGACATCATTTTAATTTTTTTATCAATTAATTTAATAAAACTTCACAATACTCCATAAATTAGTGGACTAACCACTATAAAATCGCTATTCTCTAGAGAAACGAAGACAACAAAGGTTCCAAACCTCTTTGACATTCATCATATGTTAGTGCATGTTGCAACTATGCATTAAAACATTATTGACATATTTTTGAATTTTTCTCAAAATCTATGTGTTAACCCCTACAAAAATATTGAGTTTTTCGGTAAATGCTCTATTCACTGAAGCCTATGATCTTTATTGTTGTTTTAAAATATCTAAACATATTCTACATTTGTATTAATGTATATTAAACTCTATTTCATGGTACATGGGCATCATTTTAATTTTTTTATCAATTAATTTAATATAATTTCACAATACTCCATAAATTAGTGGAGTAACCACTATAAAATCGCTATTCTCTAGAGAAACGGAGACAACAAAGGTTTCAAACCTCTTTGACATTCATCATATGTTAGTGCATGATGCAATTATGCATTAAAACATTATTGTCATCTTTTTGATTTTTTTTCAAAGTCTATGTGTTAACTAACCCCTACGAAAATATTGAGGTTTTCAGTAAATGCTCTGGTGTTGTTTTAAAATTTCTAAACACATTTTAAATTTTTATTAATGTATATTAACATATCTTTCATGGTACATGGAAATCGTTTTAATTTTTATCAATTAATTTAGAATAACGTCCTAAAACTCCCTAAATTGGTGGATGAACCACTATAAAATCGCTATTCTCTAGATAAACAGAGACAACAATGGTTCCAAACCTATTTGACCTTTATCATATGTTAGTGCATGATGCAATCATGCATTAAAACATTATTGTAATATTTTTGAATTTTTGTCAAAATCTATGTGTTAACTCCTATGAAAGTATTGAGTTTTTTAGGTAAATGCTCTATATACTGAAACTTATGATCTTTAGTGTTGTTTTAAAATTTCTAAACACATTCTACTTTTGTATTAATGTTAAACTCTCTTTTATGGTACATGGCATCATTTTATTTTTTATCAATTAATTTAGTAAAATTTCATAATACTCCCTAAATTGGTGGACTAACTACTATAAAATCGATATTCTCTAGAGAAATAGAGACAACAAAGGTTCCAAACCTCTTTGACTTTCATTATATGTTAGTGCGGGATACAACTATGCATTATAATATTATTGTCATATTTTTGAATTTTTCTCAAAATCTATGTGTTAACCCCTAAGAAAATATTGAATTTTTCGGTCAATGCTTTATACACTGAAGCCTCTGATCTTTAGTGTTGTTTTGAAATTTCTAGACACATTCTAAATTTGTATTAATATATATTAAACTCTATTTTATAGTACATGGACATCATTTTAGTTTTTTATCAATAAATTTAGTAAAAGTTCATATTACTCCCTAAATTGGTGGACTAACCACAATAAAATCGTTATTCTCTAGAGAAACGGAGACAACAAATGTTCCAAACCTCTTTGATATTCATCATATGTTAGTGCATGGTTCAACTATGCATTAAAACATTATTGTCATATTTTTTGATTTTTTCTCTAAATCTATGTGTTAACCTCTACGTAAATATTGAGTTTTTCGGTAAATTCTCTATTCACTGAAGCCTATGATCTTTATTGTTGTTTTAAAATTTCTAAACATATTCTACATTTGTATTAATGTATATTAAACTCTATTTCATGGTACATGGACATCATTTTAATTTTTTTATCAATTAATTTAATAAAACTTCACAATACTCCATAAATTAGTGGACTAACCACTATAAAATCGCTATTCTCTAGAGAAACGGAGACAACAAAGGTTCCAAACCTCTTTGATATTCATCATATGTTAGTGCAGGATGCAACTATGCATTAAAACATTATTGTCATCTTTTTGAATTTTTTTCAAAGTCTATGTGTTAACTAACCCCTACGAAAATATTGAGGTTTTCAGTAAATGCTCTGGTGTTGTTTTAAAATTTTTAAACACATTCTAAATTTGTATTAATGTATATTAACCTATCTTTCATGGTACATGCAAATCGTTTTAATTTTTATCAATTAATTTAGTATAACGTCGTAAAACTCCCTAAATTGGTGGATGAACCACTATAAAATCGCTATTCTCTAGAAAAACAGAGACAACAATGGTTCCAAACCTCTTTGACCTATATCATATGTTAGTGCATGATGCAACCATGCATTAAAACATTATTTTCATATTTTTGAATTTTTGTCAAAATCTGTGTTATCCCCTATGAAAGTATTGAGTTTTTTTAGGTAAATGCTCTATATACTGAAACCTATGATCTTTATTGTTGTTTTAAAATTTCTAAACACATTCTACATTTATATTAATGTATATTTAACTCTCTTTTATTGTACATGGCATCATTTTATTTTTTTATCAATTAATTTAGTAAAAGTTCATATTACTCCCTAAATTGGTGGACTAACTACTATAAAATCGATATTCTCTAGAGAAACGGAGACAACCAAGGTTCCAAACCTCTTTGACTTTCATTATATGTTAGTGCGGGATACAACTGTGCATTAAAATATTATTGTCATATTTTTGAATTTTTCTCAAAATCTATGTGTTAACCTTAAGAAAATATTGAGTTTTTCGGTCAATGCTTTATACACTGAAGCCTCTGATCTTTAGTATTGTCTTAAAATTTCTGAACACATTCTACTTTTGTATTAATGTTAAACTCTCTTTTATGGTACATGGCATCGTTTTATTTTTTTTATCAATTAATTTAGTAAAATTTCATAATACTCCCTAAATTGGTGGACTAACTACTATAAAATCGATATTCTCTAGAGAAACGGAGACAACAAAGGTTCCAAACCTCTTTGACTTTCATTATATGTTAGTGCGGGATACAACTGTGCATTAAAATATTATTGTCATATTTTTGAATTTTTCTCAAAATCTATGTGTTAACCCCTAAGAAAATATTGAATTTTTCGGTCAATGCTTTATACACTGAAGCCTCTGATCTTTAGTATTGTTTTAAAATTTCTAGACACCTTCTAATTTGTATTATATATTAAACTCTATTTTATAGTACATGGACATCATTTCAGTTTTTTATCAATAAATTTAGTAAAAGTTCATATTACTCCTAAATTGGTGGAGTAACCACAATAAAATCGTTATTCTCTAGAGAAACGGAGACAACAAATGTTCCAAACCTCTTTGATATTCATCATATGTTAGTGCATGGTTCAACTATGCATTAAAACATTATTGTCATATTTTTTAATTTTTCTCAAAATCTATGTGTTAACCCCTACGAAAATATTGAGTTTTTCGGTAAATGCTCTATTCACTGAAGCCTATGTTCTTTATTGTTGTTTTAAAATTTCTAAACATATTCTACATTTGTATTAATGTATATTAAACTCTATTTCATGGTACATGGGCATCATTTTAATTTTTTATCAATTAATTTAATAAAACTTTACAATACTCCATAAATTAGTGGACTAACCACTATAAAATCGCTATTCTCTAGATAAACAGAGACAACAATGGTTCCAAACCTCTTTGACCTATATCATATGTTAGTGCATGATGCAACCATGCATTAAAACATTATTTTCATATTTTTGAATTTTTGTCAAAATCTATGTGTTATCCCCCTATGAAAGTATTGAGTCTTTTAGGTAAATGCTCTATATACTGAAACCTATGATCTTTAGTGTTGTTTTAAAATTTCTAAACACATTCTACATTTATATTAATGTATATTTAACTCTCTTTTATTGTACATGGCATCGTTTTATTTTTTTATCAATTAATTTAGTAAAATTTCATAATACTCCCTAAATTGGTGGACTAACTACTATAAAATCGACATTCTCTAGAGAAACGGATACAACAAAGGTTCCAAACCTCTTTGACTTTCATTACATGTTAGTGCGGGATGCAACTGTGCATTAAAATATTATTGTCATATTTTTGAATTTTTCTCAAAATCTATGTGTTAACCCCTAAGAAAATCTTTATTGTTGTTTTAAAATATCTAAACATATTCTACATTTGTATTAATGTATATTAAACTCTATTTCATGGTACATGGGCATCATTTTAATTTTTTTATCAATTAATTTAATAAAACTTCACAATACTCCATAAATTAGTTGACTAACCACTATAAAATCGCTATTCTCTAGAGAAACGGAGACAACAAAGGTTCCAAACCTCTTTGATATTCATCATATATTAGTGCAGGATGCAACTATACATTAAAACATTATTGTCATCTTTTTGAATTTTTTTCAAGTCTACGTGTTAACCCCTACGAAAATATTGAGGTTTTCAGTAAATGCTCTGGTGTTGTTTTAAAATTTCTAAACACATTCTAAATTTGTATTAATGTATATTAACCTATCTTTCATGGTACATGGAAATCGTTTTAATTTTTATCAATTAATTTAGTATAACGTCATAAAACTCCCTAAATTGGTGGATGAACCACTATATAAATCGTTATTCTCTAGAGAAACAGAGACAACAAAGGTTCCAAACCTCTTTGACATTCATCATATGCTAGTGCATGTTGCAACTATGCGTTAAAACATTATTGTCAGTTTTTTAATTTTCTCAAATCTATGTGTTAACCCCTACGAAAATATTGAGTTTTTCGGTAAATGCTCTATTCACTGAAGCCTATGACCTTTTGTTGTTTTTAAAATTTCTAAACATATTCTACGTTTGTATTAATGTATATTAAACTCTATTTCATGGTACATGGACATCATTTTAATTTTTTATCAATTAATTTAATAAAACTTCACAATACTCCATAAATTAGTGGACTAACCACTAAAAATCGCTATTCTCTAGAGAAACGGAGACAACAAAGGTTTCAAACCTCTTTGACATTCATCATATGTTAGTGCAGGTGCAACTATGCATAAAACATTATTGACATATTTTTGAATTTTTCTCAAAATTTATGTGTTAACCCCTACGAAAATATTGAGTTTTCGGTAAATGCTCTATTCACTGAGCGTATGCTTTATTGTGTTTTTTTAAATATCTCTAACCATTCTACATTGTATTAATGCATATTAAACTCTATTTCATGGTACATGGCATCATTTTAATTTTTTCAAGAATTTAATAAAATCACATAATACTCCATAAATTAGTGGACTAACCACTATAAATCGCTATTCTCTAGAGAAACGGAGACACACAAAGGTTCCAAACCTCTTTGATATTCATCATATGTTAGTGCAAGATGCAACTATACATTAAAACATTATTGTCATCTTTTTGAATTTTTTTCAAAGTCTATGTGTTAACCCCTACGAAAATATTGAGGTTTTCAGAAATGCTATGGTGTTGTTTAAATTTCTAAACACATTCTAATTTGTATTAATGTATATTAAACCTATCTTTCATGGTACATGGAAATCGTTTTAATTTTTATCAATTAATTTTAGTATAACGTCATAAAACTCCCTAAATTGGTGGATGAAACCACTATAAAAT
>NW_026015473.1:0-57062 GCF_020379485.1 Brassica napus | reverse complement strand
TCCTGCTCTGGCCTTAACCGAGACAGCCAAGGGACCGTATGGAGCTTCAAGGAGTATGGAGTGTGGAACAGATGCTACACAAGGCCATCTTGATCGAGCAACGCAAACAAGTTAAGAGGAAGAGTTCCTCAAAGCCGGCCATTACCTCTAAACCGGCCTACTCTCCTTGATCGGCTTTTGCTCCTAAGCCAAGCTACCAAGACAAAGGTAAGTCTTCTTCCACAACACATAATGCTTTTAAAACTGATGTCCCTGCTCGTGATGACAAAGGAAAGGCAGTTGATACTTCTGGTAGAGCAAGAGACATTAGGTGTTTCAAATGTCAAGGTCTAGGACATTTGCCAAAAACTGTCCCAACCAACGAGTGATGATTCTTACGGAGAATGGAGAAGTTGAATCTGAGGATGAGCAGGAGAACAAAGAATATCTTGGTCCTATCTTTGATGAAGAGGACGAGTCCTTTGGATATCCGCATCACGGGCCACTACTCGTTGCTAGGAAAGGCATGGTCGAGTCTATTTTCGATGAGACGGACGGCCGCTTGGTCGATGGTTCCGACCCAGCCTTTGATGATGAGTCCGACCCAATCTATGATGAGGAGCCTTGCTTTGACTATCCAGCTCATGGTCCTCTACTTGTCACAAGAAGAACTCTGAGTGTCCAACCCAAAAACAATGAAAAGGAACAAAGGGAGAATCTCTTTCATTCTCGATGCTTAGTTTCTGAAAAGGTTTGCTTTTTTGATTATTGATGTGGGAGTTGTACTAATGTTGCTAGTGACACACTTGTCAAGAAACTAGGACTTGCTTCTCGGCCTCTCTCTCGTCCTTTCAGGATGGAATGGCTAAACGAGGCTGGAGAACAATATGTGAAAGAGCAAGTCACTGTCCCTATTACCATTGGCCGATATGAGGACGAGGTCGTTTGCAACGTTCTTCCTATGGATGCATGCCACATTCTCTTGGGCCGGCCATGGCAATTTGATAAGAGAGCCGTGCATGATGACTTCACAAACCGACACTCCTTTGATCATAAAAGGAAGAAGATCACGCTTGTTCCTTTGACACCTTTTGGAGGTTCATCAAGATCAGATCCAGCTCAAGAAGAACCGTGACAAGGAAACCATGCCAGATGAACCTGAATCATCCCAACGGAACTCCAATTTCTATATCAAACAAGTCAGGTCAAGAGATCTCTTTACTCCCAAAAGCCATTTCTTTTACTTGTGTACAAAGAATCTCTTATGGCTTCTTCTTCTGACCTTGCACCGGAGATTCCGAGTGAACTTTTTGATGTTTTGCAGAAGTATTCTGATGTTTTTCCAGATGAGAATCCTAAGGGATTACCTCCAGTACGAGGCATTGAGCATCAGATCGACCTTGTTCTAGGCGCGTCTCTACCAAACCGGCCAGCTTACCGTACCAATCCGGTAGAGACCAAGGAACTTCAGAAACAGATTGGTGACCTTCTTGAGAAAGGCTACATCCGGGAAAGGCTCAGTCCTTGTGCCGTTCCTGTCCTTCTCGTGCCCGAAAAGGATGGTTCTTGGCGCATGTGTGTGGTGTGCCATCAACAACATCACAGTAAAGTATAGGCAACCCATCCCTAGGCTAGATGACATGCTTGATGAGTTGCATGGATCATGTGTCTTTTCTAAAATTTATTTGAAAAGTGGCTATCACCAGATTAGGATGAAGGAAGGTGATGAGTGGAAACCGCATTTAAAACCAAGTTAGGATTGTATGAATGGCTTGCTATGCCATTTGGTCTTACTAATGCACCTAGCACTTTCATGCGTTTATGAATCATGTCTTGAGGTTATTCATAGGTCATTTTGTTGTTGTCTACTTTGATGACATTCTTGTCTATAGCAAAACCTTGAAGATCATAAGATGCATCTCAAATCTGTTCTTGTGGGAACCGAAATTCACACTGTCGATTTCCGTTTAAATAAGGAAACTAGGAAAACCCTAATTTCCCAGAGGACCCGAATATCTGTTAATTACCACACGTCAAGCAATCAGAACACGAGAATAACAACGACAAAGTATAATAAATCGAGAAAGAGAGCAAAGAAGATCTTATTCCGAATTTGCGTATGAGCGTTTACAACAAGGTATAAGCCTGGGCTCGAGAGCTGTCGGCGAGATTCCTAGTTCTAGTAACCCTAAGACGGCTAAACCTAATTGAGTTGCAACTCGAAATAACAAAAACGGAAAATTGCCTAAATTGCTCTAAGTGCTAAGTTTGCTCTGAAAAAGTTCCCTCTCTGCTCCTCGCCTAGGACTCCTTATATACTAGCTCCAAGGTCGGTTTACGCTTTTACTCTTCTGCCCTTAAGCCGTCATAGCATAAAAATGAAGATATTCCATTTTTCCCGATCTTCACAATTATCTTCAAAACTTCCGTATTTATCCGCGGAAACTTGACATTTATCCTTCCTCGTGGGCCAAGCGTGAACCATGCTGTGGTTCACGGGCTTTTGGTTAGGAAAAATCGTAGGATGGGCCTCGAGTCGTGTTTTACGTCCCTTTGGGCCGTCTTCCGACTCGACACATTTACTACGAGTTTTCCGCGGTTTCTAATCCGCGAAGTTTGATCGATGAATTAGAATAGCGGGAAACATGGACTGAGCTTGCTACGGTCTTCGGGAGATAGCATTCGAAGGTTTGACGAGAATGCAAGGACTGGTGTCGTATCGATGTTCAGAAAGGTTCAATCGCTACACAGCGACCGAACTTTGGCTCGAGCCCGGTCGCTACGTAGCGACCGAGCGGGCGAGCTCGGTCGCTACGTAGCGACCGAGCGGGACGAGCTCGGTCGCTACGTAGCGATCGAGCGGGACGATCGCTCGGTCGCTACGTAGCGACCGAGCGGACGAGCTCGGTCGCTACGTAGCGACCGAGCGGGACGATCGCTCGGTCGCTACGTAGCGACCGAGCTTTGGCTCGAGCTCGGTCGCTACGTAGCGACCGAGCGGGACGATCGCTCGGTCGCTACGTAGCGACCGAGCTTTGGCTCGAGCTCGGTCGCTACGTAGCGACCGAGCGGGACGATCGCTCGGTCGCTACGTAGCGACCGAGCTTTGGCTCGAGCTCGGTCGCTACGTAGCGACCGAGCGGGACGATCGCTCGGTCGCTACGTAGCGACCGAGCTTGGCTCAGGTTTGGTTGCTGCATAACGATCGGACGGCGTGTATGCGCGGTGACCGAGCTTGGTTTGTTCGGTTTGAATCCCAAAGGATACTTCTTCGTAAAAACTTCGCATTGGTTATTTTTACGAAAATTACATCTCTCCTTTTACTATCTCTTTCGGAAATACGATCTCCGAGGATTTTCGGGTGGTAATTCCGTCGTAACCGTTTTTGACCCCAACAGTTAGGCCCCCCAGCCCGTTAGGATCATGCATCGTAGGATCCTAGCGTGCGGTTAGGCATGTTTGGCAAGTTAGGCGTGATGGATGAAATTAATATCCGAAAGTCCGAGCTTGAATAGTAAATCCTCATGCCTATAAGAAGGGAGGTAACTTGTTCCATAATTTTTTCACTTTCTTGTCTTTCTCTAAGATCTTTCTTAAGAGAAACTTTCTATCTTTCTCTCCACCCTTTTCCTATATTCTCTCAGGAGAAGTGTAAAGATGTCGAGCAAGAAAAAGATTGCGAAAAAAGGGTCTTCGTCCGCGAGTCCTTATGAAGAGCTCATCGTTCCGAAGATGGAGTTCGTGCCTCACTTGGTGCATCCTGCCGAGAACGAGGCATGGTGGGTTGCTCATTATGGCTCGTTGACCCCTCCCAAGGAGAAGCCGTTCCCGGTCCTGGTCCATCGTGGAGTCGAGGAAGGGGATGCAAGCAGGAGTACCGACGAGTTTCTCGCGATCATGCGATCTTTCTACCATATCCCGGATGCTGTGGAATTCCGGGTTCCCCGCCGCGGGTAATGTGCTAACAGCCCCCCAGAGGGTTACTTTACTTGCTACGAGGCGTTCGTAGTGCGTTGTCGCCTATGGTTCCCAATACCCGAAATTCTCGTCCGAGTGTTGGATCGTTTCGAAGTTGCGATAAGTCAGTTGACTCCCCTTGCCATTCAGCATCTTATCGGGATCCTGATTCTAAGCTACGAGCATGGCCTTTCCCTTTCCGTCGATCATTATGAAGCGCTTTTGAGACTTCAACTTGTCACAGATATGGATAAGCATAGGCTGGCCCCTCGGAAATTTATGTCAGTGGTTAAGAAGTTCATTTCGAACTTCAACTCGTGGAAGAAGTTCTTTTTCTTTGTTCGTGTAGACACTGCGTCCGTCGAAGAGAGTTGCATTCCACTGTTCCGGAGGTTGCCGAATGATCGTCCCTTCATCAACCCTCTTGCTCCGTTCCCCGAGGACATCATTGCGGTGAGAGATGTTCTCAGGAACGGTCCTTTCTTCTGGACTTCTTTTACGCCGAAGAGGGTTCGGAAGGCATTGAGATTCGTGCAACCCGGTCCTGCTTTGGCTGCGGACACGGGAAGCGACTCCGAACCTGACGACCAGAATCCCGTCGAAGCTCCAACAGCTATACCGTAGTCGAGCTCTTGGAAGGGAAAAGATGTCGATCTTGGCGACATAAGAGTTTTCGATGGATGACTCTATGCTTCCAGGATGGGATCCGAACCTTGCTTACGGCGATGGGAGTGGTTCGAGCGAGGCCCCTATTCCAGATTTCGACGATTTCTTCGCTGGTCTGCCACCGGGTTTCGATGCTCCTCCTCCTACGAAAGAATCGGCGAGGCCGAGAGTCGTTGCGGAAGGATCTCGCATCATCAATGGGGTTAGTTTTTTGAGAATTTTTTGGTGATTGTCCTATGTATATATTTATAACATGTCAATCGATTTTGCAGGGCCTGAGCTTGCTGGGCTCGGCCATTGAGGCGGGCCATAGAGAAGCCATGGTCTACCGCTTCAAAGCGGAGAAAGCGGAGCGGGATCTCGCTCGTGTGCAAGGCGAGATGTTGGAGCGAGAAGCGCAACTTACTCGTGATCATGCACGGGCAATCCGCAAAGCGGAAAGGAAAGGCAAAAGGGAAATCGTCGAGGTGATGAAGACTCGTGCCTCTCAATTCCAGGTTGAGTATGGGAACCTCAAGAATGCCTTTACCTCGGTGGGTGACTTTCGCGAGTGCCGCGGTTCGGTCGGAAGTCTTGGAGGACGCGAGCCGATGACTATGTGTTTGAAGAGGAAATGAGCTTGATGAAGAGTGGGATGAACGAACGTGCCCATGCCGAGGCGCTTATCCCTCCGATCGACGAGCGGATTCAAGGGTTCTGGGATTCCATCCCGGTTTCCCCTGATACCGAGGAGGTTCCGACCGGGTTTCCCGATGGTGGCGAGGAAGTGGATCGTCCCGCGGATGCGTTCGGTGCTTCGTTGTCCGGGGACTTTGACTTTGGATTATGAGGGATGGATCAGTTATCCTTTTATCTGTTTTCGGCCGAGTGTGGCCCTTTGAATTTGGATTTTGTTTAGGCCTAGATGGCCGTATTTGTATTTACTGGGACTGGCCGTTGGTGGCTTTGAATCCCTTGCCGCTTTACGCGGTTTATTTATATGACGAATGTTTTGTTTCGAGTTTTCCTAAGTAGGGTTGAAGTAAATATGAGTTGTCGTCTCGTATTTAGTTCTGATTAGACGTTCAATCTGTTGGTTCGTTCGTGATTTTCGTAAAAATTTACTTATCTTTACGATTTTCGAGAACATTGAGATACGAACGGAGAGACATGATTTAGGATCTCGTATCTTTTAGATATCATGCCTTGAGATGTTTGAGACCAGAGCGTTGGGTTTAGGGCAAGACCTAGGTTTACTTTCGGTTAAGGTTTGTGCGGTGACTAGCCGGCTATCGTTTTTCCTGTTGCGATTTCTTCCTGATTCTCATCGATTTAAAGTCCGCGATATGTTCTCGGCTTATATGACTTGTATGGTACGAATCGAGCATCTTCTCAGAATCAACTGGAAGTGCTAAACCAAAATTTTGGATTTTTGTTGTAGCGCGGTTTTGTCCTTGTGCTGGACGTTTTTAAAGATCAAAAGAGTGATCAAATTGCGTTTGTTTAAGACGGCTGGCGTGTTCGTCGGGGCCAATCGACGAACGGGGTGTAAGGTTTTTGGTGGTCGCGTTCGGACAATTTGTTAGCATTGTTCTCGAATTTTAACTTTTGCGACGTTCGCGGTTATTTCGAGGATTATACGTGTATTTTTGCGTGTTTGAAAGATGATAATCTTTACGATTTTTGGGCCGGAAGGGGCCGCAGACAAGAGTCTTAACGTTTTCAGGCGTGTCCTGAAAGTTTCTTTTGTGTTTTACTGAAGCGTAAACGTTTTCGATAAAAAGGACAACGTATATTGTAGTAAAAGTTTTTGAAGTTTCTAAAAACTCGATTACAATAATGAAGATTTTTCTAAGTGGGAGTATACGAGTATACGCACCCATTCCCCCCCCCCCTTTTTAGAGAGGGGGATAGCTGAACTCGTCTTTTGACGAGCTGCCTACGTACCCCTTTCGAGGATCAAGCCATCTCGTAGTTCTGTTTCATGCCGCGAGTGTTCTTACTCGGCGGTAGATGTCGCGATGTCCGCCTTGACCGTGTCGATCGTGGCTGGGTCGACGCTATTTTCCGGATGTTCCGGTTGAGTTGTCGCGTGGGCTTTGGATTTATGTCGAGCTTCGACGTCCGATGCGTTTGCGTGATAGACGATTTTACTTCGTCTTCTCCCGGGGCGCTTTTGGCTGAAGATCGATCTATCTTCGCGCGTTTGCCGTTTGCAGTTGCAGAAGCCGTGATTTGCCTTAACTTATGCTCCGCGAGGAAGCATAGTCGCGACTGTTTTTGGCATCCCCAGATGGCCGCGACTCCGCTCGGCGTTGGGAACTTGAGACCCAGGTGGTAGGTTGACGGAACTGCCTGCATGGCGTTGAGCCATGGGGTTCCCATGATCACGTTGTAGATAGCGGGATGATCGACTACCGCGAACTCGACGATTTTCGTGATCTCCTTGGCCATGACTGGCAATTGGATTGATCCGAGAGTCATGACACTTCGCCTGAAAAACCCGTGAGCGGTTTTGGCGTCGGAATTACTTCTCCGAGTTTGATACTCATCCGCTTGAGAGTGTCGCGGAAGATTACGTTGACCGTGCTTCCCGTGTCGACGAGTACCCTTCCGACTTCTAAATCTCATATGACGAGATCTATGACGAGCGGGTCGCAGTGAGGTTGGTCGATACCGCCGGCTTCTTCCTCTGTGAAGGTGATCGACCAACTTTGGCCGTCTCGAGGAGGAGACCATGTAGGCCAATTTGCACTTGACTCTGCCTTCCATTGGTAAGCCTTGATGGCCGACACGGTATCGCCGCAGTATTGTGATCCTCTGATGATCATATTGACTCTGCGACGATTGTTATCGTTCCCTTTGTCATCCGGCCTCCTACCGCGTTTATCCCCAGGTTGGTTTCGTTGAGGGGATTTTTCAGCGGGCGGATTTCTATCCGTCTTTGGAGGCCGATCAGAATCGAGGATGAGATCCCTGACGCTAGTTACTTCCGAAAGCTCTCCAGCGAGTAGCTTCGCGGCCAGTCTTGCTCCCAAGACTTTGCAGTTGGTCGTGGAGTGTCCTCGGGATTGGTGGAACTCGCAGAAGGTGTTTTTGTCATACCCTTGATTGCGAGTCCATGTGTTGCCCGTGGTCCGGCCTTGATCCGAATTGATCGCATAGTTATGCGCCCCTTGGAGATCTTCCCCCTCGTGATGGACGTACTTGTCGTTACGAGAGTTCTTCTTTTTCCCCTTCGGATCTGCGTCTTTCGAGGATGGTCTTGCCGGCTTATGTTTTTGCGATAAGACTTTAGTTTCTTCCTCGACTATGATGTAGTCCGTTGCTTTGTGGAGGGCGTCCTGGATCGTTCGCGGTTTATCGAGAGTTATCCATTTTCTGAATTTCGACTTGTACCAGAGCGTCTTTCTTAGCGCGTTGATGGCAACTTTGTCGCTTATCCCGCTGACCCTGGACATTATCAGCTTGAACCGACTGATAAACTCGCGGAGGGGTTCGTCTTCCCTCTGGGAGAGACTCCAGAGGTCAACATCGGAGGTTTCTCTGTCTATGAATACAGAGTACTGTTTGAGAAATTCCGATGCGAGCTGTCGAAAACTCCCGATGGTGTTGCGACGAAGGCGTGCGAACCATTCGAGCGCTGCTCCTTCAAGATTTTCGACGAACAGGCGGCAATAGCCGGCATCTTTTTCGCCGTCCTTCAGTCTTGCTCTTCCCATCGCGATGTGGAAAGCCTGAAGGTGCGCTTTTGGATCGGCCGTACCATCGTACTTCGGTACTTTGATCTTTCCCGGATCGGACACCCTCATGTCCGAAATGCGACTGGTAAAGGGGGTCTTTCGAGCTCCTTCTAGCAGTCGATCGATCTCGGGGGCAGCACTAGTAGAATGATGGATTTGAGACTTTACGGCTCTCACTTCTGCCGCAGTCTTGGTGATGTAGTCGCGAAGATCGCGGATGACCGATGTCTCGTCAGTAGATTTCCGAGCCTGTCGGTGTTTACTGCGGGTAAGCTCGGTTTGCCTTTCAGCCAGCTCCTCCTGTTCGTTCCAATAGGCGATCTCTTCTTCTTCCGTCATTGGTTTTTCGAACGGGGAACCTTCCCGAGCAGATCGGCTCCTGGTCCTTCTTGGATGTCTGTCGACATCCTCGTCGGTGTCGTTGGAGACATCGCTAGGATCCAGGTCAATGTGTTCGGCTTCGTTATCCTCCGAGTCCTTTGCAGGGGGCGGAAGACTTTCAGAGTTCCCCTTTTCGATGGGAGATTTCTCGCTAGGGTTTTGACCGGAAGGTCGTTCCCGCGCGACTCCTGTTCTATCGAGTGGGGTGGCAAAGTCGAGCCTCTTCCCACGGATTTTGGTGGTTCCGCGGGGACGGATTGCTTGGGTCCTTGCCGTTAAGGTTTCAACCTGTTTGGTCAAGGTATTCACGAGCTTATCCTGTTCTTCCGACCTTTTCTAATAGGTGGCGAACATCTTTTTGAACTCCTCGAGCGTCGCGGCGTTGGCTTGCGCGTTGGCCGCGGATACGTCCGCTACTGGAGTGTGGAGATCGGTGCCGCTGCCTCCGTTAAGAGGAATTTGCACGTTATCCGCGTCGCTGGTTGACATGTCTGACTGTGTGTGGCTTTTGCGGGTTAGATTGATCCGTACCCCCCCTCCTTCTAGCGCCAAACTGTGGGAACCGAAATTCACACTGTCGATTTCCGTTTAAATAAGGAAACTAGGAAAACCCTAATTTCCCAGAGGACCCGGATATCTGTTAATTACCACACGTCAAGCAATCACACGAGAATAACAACGACAAAGTATAATAAATCGAGAAAGAGAGCAAAGAAGATCTTATTCCGAATTTGCGTATGAGCGTTTACAACAAGGTATAAGCCTGGGCTCGAGAGCTGTCGGCGAGATTCCTAGTTCTAGTAACCCTAAGACGGCTAAACCTAATTGAGTCGCAGCTCGAAATAACAAAAACGGAAAATTGCCTAAATTGCTCTAAGTGCTAAGTTTGCTCTGAAAAAAGTTCCCTTCTCTGCTCCTCGCCTAGGACTCCTTATATACTAGCTCCAAGGTCGGTTTACGCTTTTACTCTTCTGCCCTTAAGCCGTCATAGCATAAAAATGGAGATATTCCATTTTTCCCGATCTTCACAATTATCTTCAAAACTTCCGTATTTATCCGCGGAAACTTGACATTTATCCTTCCTCGTGGGCCAAGCGTGAACCATGCTGTGGTTCATGGGCTTTTGGTTAGGAAAAATCGTAGGATGGGCCTCGAGTCGTGTTTTAGGTCCCTTTGGGCCGTCTTCCGACTCGACACATTTACTACGAGTTTTCCGCGGTTTCTAATCCGCAAAGTTTGATCGATGAATTAGAATAGCGGGAAACATGGACTGAGCTTGCTATGGTCTTCGGGAGATAGCATTCGAAGGTTTGACGAGAATGCAAGGACTGGTGTCGTATCGATGTTCGGAAAGGTTCAATCGCTACACAGCGACCGAACTTTGGCTCGAGCCCGGTCGCTATGTAGTGACCGAGCGAGACGAGTGCTCGGTCGCTACGTAGCGACCGAGCTTTGGCTCGAGCTCGGTCGCTACGTAGCGACCGAGTTTTGGCTCGAGCTTGGTCGCTACGTAGCGACCGAGCGGGACGATCGCTCGGTCGCTACGTAGCGACCGAGCTTTGGCTCGAGCTCGGTCGCTACATAGCGACCGAGCTTCGGCTCGAGCTCGGTCGTTACGTAGCGACCGAGCGGGACGAGCGCTCGGTCGCTACGTAGCGACCGAGCTTGGCTCAGGTTTGGTTGCTGCATAGCGATCGGACGGCGTGTATGCGCGGTGACCGAGCTTGGTTTGTTTGGTTTGAATCCCAAAGGATACTTCTTCGTAAAAACTTCGATTTGGTTATTTTTACGAAAATTACATCTCTCCTTTTACTATCTCTTTCGGAAATACGATCTCCGAAGATTTTCGGGTGGTAATTCCGTCGTAACCGTTTTTGACCCCAACAGTTCTTGAAGTTCTTAGGAAAGAAAAACTCTTTGCAAATCTTGGTAAATGCTCTTTTGTAACAGATCACGTGGTGTTCTTAGGTTTTGTTGTAGGTTCTGATGGACTTAGAGTGGACGAGGAGAAAATCAAAGCCATCCGAGACTGGCCGAGTCCTTCGACCATGGGCGAGGTAAGAAGCTTTCATGGTCTGGCCGGTTTCTGTAGACGGTTTGTTCCGGACTTCAGTTCCATTGCTGCTCCTCTGACTGAAGTGATCAAGAAGAACGTCGGTTTCAAATGGGAACAAGCCCAAGAAAAAGCTTTTCAGATGTTAAAAGTGAAGTTGACTCATGCTCCTTTACTTGTACTTCCTGATTTTTCTAAAACTTTTTGAGATTGAATGTGATGCTTCCGGAGTTGGGATTGGTGCTGTCTTGATGCAGGATAGGAAACCCATTGCTTACTTCAGTGAGAAGCTTGGAGGCGCCACACTCAACTACCCCACATATGACCAGGAGCTATATGCTTTGGTGAGAGCTCGCCAAACGTGGCAACACTATCTTTGGCCTAATGAGTTTGTTATCCACACGGACCACCAGTCCTTGAGACATCTTAAGGGTCAACATAAGCTGAACAAGAGACACGCACGTTGGGTTGAGTTCATTGAGACATTTCCTTATGTTATCAAGTACAAGCAAGGTAAGGAAAATGTTGTGGCTGATGCTTTGTCTCGAAGGTATACTCTTCTTTCAGCCCTTGAAACTAAACTACTTGGTTTTGAATTTATCAAAGACTTGTATGTGACTGATCCGGATTTCAAAGAAATATTTCAGAAATGTTCCAAAGTGCCTTATGGAAAATACTATCAAAATTCTGGATTTTTGTTCTTTGATAACCGCTTGTGTGTGCCCCAATGTTCTTTGAGGGAGTTGTTTCTCAGGGAATCTCATGGAGGAGGTCTTATGGGACAGTTTGGAGTCAAGAAGACATACAAGACGGTTTATGATCACTTCTACTGGC
The DNA here is from genome assembly GCF_020379485.1 of Brassica napus. Classification (NCBI taxonomy): domain Eukaryota; kingdom Viridiplantae; phylum Streptophyta; class Magnoliopsida; order Brassicales; family Brassicaceae; genus Brassica; species Brassica napus. The sequence continues at coordinate 45,470 of NW_026015473.1, read as the reverse complement.
CAAGCTTGATGAAGGACGTTGAGAGGATTTGTGGCCGATTTGTGATCTGCAAGAAATCCAAAACCAAGACATCTAATCACGGTTTGTATTCGGCTCTACCCATTCCTTCTCATCCTTGGGTAGATATTTCTATGGATTTTTTTCTTGGTTTGCCTAGGACTAAAACTGGCCGAGACTCTATCTTTGTGGTTGTTGATAGGTTTTCAAAAATGGCTCATTTCATTCCATGTCATAAAACTAATGATGATGTGCAAGTTGCTGAATTGTTCTTTAGGGAAATTGTTACATTGCATGGTATGCCTAAGACCATTGTCTCTGATCGTGATGCTAAGTTCCTTAGCTATTTTTGGAAAACTTTGTGGTCTAAATTAGGAACCAGATTGATGTTCTCTACGATTTGTCACCCATAAACTGATGGCCAAACTGAAGTAGTGAATAGAACTTTGTCTGCATTGCTTAGATCATTGGTTAAGAAAAACCTTAAGCATTGGGAAGAATGTTTGCCTCATGTTGAGTTTGCTTATAACAATGCTATGCATTCTGCTACTAAGTTCTCTCCTTTTAAAGTCGTTTATGGCTTTAATCCCTTATCTCCACTTGATCTTTTGCCTTTGCCTTTGAGTGAAAGAGTTAGAAAAGATGGCAAAAGGAAAGCAGACACTATCAAGAAGTTACATGAGCAGGTTCATGCAAACATTGCAGCCAAAACCGAAGGGTACAAAAGATATGCCAACAGGAAGAGAAAGGAGGTCATCTTTGAGGAGGGTGATTTTGTTTGGGTTCATTTGAGGAAGGAACGGTTTCCAGAAGAAAGAAAGTCTAAACTTATGCCTCGGGTCGATGGTCCATTTCAGATCCTTAGAAAGATCAATGACAATGCCTATCAACTTGATTTGCAAGGTAAGTATGATATTTCTTCAAGCTTTAATGTGTCTGATCTTTCTCCTTTTCCTGTAGATGATCCAGATTTGTGGACAAATGCTTTTGAAGAAGGAGGGAATGATGTGCCCCAGTCTATGGGCCAGACCAATCAGAACGTTCCAGACGTCCCAGCTGAGGTTCATCCTACCAATCAGATCAGACAGATCCAAAGGGCCGTCTATCGGCTCGACCCGTGAACGTCCGGATTGGAGCTTCGTCCAGATCCTCGACCAGATGCTCAAACTGACCGAACTGATGCCCGTCCCTTCCGGCCAACTCGACAAGCCAAGACTGATGGCCAAGCCAGACTTGACTTGGATCATGCCAGACTTGAGAAGGATCATGCCAGACTTGAGAATGATCATGCCAGACTTGAGAAAGATCATGCCAGACTTGACTTGGATCATGAGGTTTGACACAATGATCGAGACTTCTCTCTTTTAGCTCGATTGGCTCGTACCGCATGTACCGACGACCGTGCTGATGATCTCTCTACCCTGTTTGATCCGATCATGGACTTTTCCTTTGGAAATTTCTCTAAGGCACGGATCCTTAAGCTATCAGAAGACTTGGGTTTTGTTGGAACGCAACTTGTCCGATCAGAACGCCCCGCAGCCTTAGCAGAACATCCCGCGGCCCTTGCTGAACGTCCCGCCAATGTGATTGTCCTTACCGCCTTGGACTTAGCCGGTTCAGATGCATCTTGATGGAAGCTGATCAGTCACATTAATTAAGTCTTCTCTTTATTTTCGTGTAAAGACTTGATCTAGTTCTAGATCTACATTTAATTTAATTCCTAGATCTACAAAACACTATAAGTATGAAACTCTTTCATTTTAATAAATCAGAAATCGTTTTTGTCTAAAGTTTGAGTTAAACTCTTTGTTCTTTGTTTAAGAACTTGTCTTGTTTCTTGGTGAGCCATATCCAAGTAAACACTTCCTCAAATCGTTGGTCTTGTGAGTCATATCAAGCAACGACGAGAGATCCTTCACGTGGTGGTCTTGTGGGTCATATCAAGCACCATTTGGAGTCGGGAATATCGAAGGCCTTTCCGCAACCTTCGTGCGACCCTTCAATCCATCCAGTTCTCCATCCGGAGTTCATATCCAAATCTGATCCATTCGAGTGAGCCGATCTTAGGGTCCTTCAAGTGGTATCAGAGCCGCTCGTTATAAAATAACGCAGGTGTCCTAATATGAGCTCAACGAGAACAGAAATCTCGTGTGGAACAAAAGGGTAAAAGCTCGTTTGATTCTGATTTTCAGTACGAATACGAACCATGAAAGAGTGGCCTATCGATCCTTTAGACCTTCGGAATTTGTGGCAGCCAAGCATTCATAGCGACGTTGCTTTTTAATCCTTCGATGTCGGCTCTTCCTATCATTGTGAAGCAGAATTCACCAAGTGTTGGATTGTTCACCCACCAATAGGGAACGTGAGCTGGGTTTAGACCGTCGTGAGACAGGTTAGTTTTACCCTACTTATGCCCGCGTCGCAATACTAATTCAACCTAGAACGAGAGGAACTGTTGATTCGCACAATTGGTCATCGCACTTGGTTGAAAAGCCAGTGGCGCGAAGCTACCGTGCGCTGGATTATGACTGAACGCCTCTAAGTTAGAATCTGGGCTAGAAGCGACGCATGCGCCCGCCGCCCGATTGCCGACCCTTAGTAGGAGCTTCGGCTCCCAAAGGCACCTGTCGTTGGCTAAGTCCGTTCGGCAGAAGCGCCATTCAGACCGCCTTTGATGTGCTGCAGTCCATGGATCATTACATGGAACCAGCTCAGCATGGAGTTCACGACGTTCTGAACATTTCAACCGAGGTTCATGTTTTTCACCGTGCCAGACTTGACTTGGATCATGCTAGACTTGAGAAAGATCATGCCAGACTTGAGAAAGATCATGCCAGACTTGAGAAAGATCATCCCAGACTTGAGAAAGATCATGCCAGACTTGACTTGGATCATGAGGTTTCAAAAAATGATCAAGACTTCTCTGAGAGAAACACTTGAGTGGGTGAGATAAAACACTTGAGAGTGTGAGGTTTTATTTTCTAACTTTTTTGTTGGGATTTTCAGGTTATGATGTTTGGTCTCCAAAGGAAAAGTAGCAAGGAGAAATCCCCACAACAAACTATCTTTGAATAATTTTGATGAGTTTGTTAGTGTGCAAGATAGGCCAAACAGGAGGTGCAATGAACCTTTCAAGTCGTCCCAAGGTGAAGCTGATCCAAAGAGGCGTTTGCTTCAGTTTGATGTCCAAGAGTTTTGTGATAACTTTGTGGAGGAAGTGGTGAAAACCCTCAAGGACGTCAACCAGACCCATAAGAAGAGCACATCCACACGTGCACCTGTAGCTGAGCCATCCTTATTCATCAGCAAGAAATCCAAAGGTAAATCTGAAACCCATGTTGAGGAGTTGAAAGATATTTCAGATTCTTTACCCATCTATGTTGAATATGGTGAAGAGCCAATTGAAAGCTTGTTTTCTTGTGAGAAAAATTGTGATCTTCCTTCTCTTGAACCTGAGTTTGTAACTGATATTGTAGAACTAACCATTTTGCAACCGGAGCATCCGAGTAGTCTTGTTTTCTCTCCACAGGTTTTGGATGAAGAGCCACTAGATTTACCACATCAAGGACCTTTTCTTGACACTAGGATATCTTTTGATGAAGATCTAGATCCTATCTTTGATGAGGAGGACAAACCTGGTCCAGTCTTTGATGAAGAAGCAACAAACATCACATCCATCGCTATGGAGAGCCATATTTGCTTTGATCCCGGCACAACTCCTGCCCCTTTGTCTTTTGAACTTCAAGCGCACTGTGAGCAATCTGATTTGCTTAATTCTCAGCCTGATATGTTTGTTAAGATCAGTTCTCTTGATGTGATTCGGTTTGGTCTTGAAAAGGTGAAAGATTTTTGTGTTTTAAAATCTGTTTTTGAAAACATGATTAATTCTTTTAAATTGTTTAAACCTGAGAAATTTCTTGATCAAAAATGGTTTCAAAAAGGCAATGGTATCAAGTCTGAATTTATTTTGAGTTTTAATCAGTTTTTAAAGCATAGCAAAGGCTTTGATCGTTTTGAAAAATCTCTTGAGCTTGATTTGAAACAAACTGATGTTTGTGCTAGAAAATCTTTTGATTCGTTTGTTTTCAAAAAGAATAGCTTTGATCTGAGTTCTTCTAAACATGCAATGATCACTCATAATTTGATTGCATCCTCTTGTGCATTGGACGATTTCTTGATTAAAAAGATGCTGGAACAAAAATCACTTGAAACTGAAATTGATTTTTGTGATCTTGAGTTTTGTGATTATTTTTTGCAGCTTGATCTCTTGAGTTCTGAAAGTGATAAAACATGGTATTCTCTGAGATCAATTCTTGATAATTGTGTTGTTTTGAGCCTTGATGATATTGTGGTTTACAACACTTTCTTTGAAAACCATCTTGAGTCGTTGATAGTTGATTCTCATTCTGAACTTAAGTTTGTGTGTTCAGATGTTGAGCAAGATATGCACGTCTTGAAAATGAATACTATTGTTGCATATCTTGATAAAATTCTGGTCTGTAATGTCTATTTTGATGTGCATCTTGACAAAGCTGAAATGTGTGCTACTTGTTCTTAGAAAAGATATCTTGATTTTTTATTTGAACAAGTATTTGTCTTGGACATTTGATCCTGGTCTTCTAGTGTTTTTTTTTCTGAGTATCCAGAAAAGACAGGTTCAGCTTCTGAGAAATGAAAGCATTGACCGTGCCCAACAGCCTGAGATTTGGAGAAGCTTTGTTGTCCAAACCGGATACCTTGGAGATGCCAGCAACAGGGGTTCAGTACAAAGAGGATATCTCAACATTCAGAAGGTCTTTTGTCATGAATCCAATTTCCCTGGAAAGCCAACTCACAAAGGATTCATTGAGGCTTAGAATCATTTTAAAAGCTTCAAGGAGGAAGGAGTTATGTATTTTACGAACTGGAGATTCTCCAGCCCGTCTATCCACGAGTACCAGACTTCTAAAGGAGATTCAGGCCCAAGAAAGAAGCGGCCTGAGCCAAAACTGATCCTCCATGAACAAAAGTTTCCAAGGAGAGCAAGCACTGGTGAACGCCTAAGGACTTGTGTTCGTGGAACATGGAACCGGACATACTTGAGGGAAACAATTTCAAACCTCCAAGGAAGTTTCTGTCCCAAACTTTTCATTCACTGAATTTTCCATGAATTTTAAATCATTTGTATCTGATTTATTCCCTTTTGATACAGGTACAATGGATTTAAGGACAAATCCTTTTGAAGAGGGAGGAAATGATGTGCCGCAGTCCACGGATCATTACATGGAACCAGCTCAGCATGGAGTTCAGGACGTTCTGAACATTTCAACCGAGGTTCAAGTTTTTCACCGTGCCAGACTTGACTTGGATCATGCTAGACTTGAGAAAGATCATGCCAGACTTGAGAAAGATCATCCCAGACTTGAGAAAGACCAGCCGATCAGCCACAAAATGATCGAAACTTCTCTCTTTTGGCTCGATTGGCCCATACTGCACGTACCGGCGACCGTACTGATGGACTGATCGACCCTTTTGATCAGTTCATGCACTTTGATCAGCCAAATCTTACTAAGGCAAGGATCCTTCACCTTTCTGAAGACATAGGACGCACTTGGTCCAGTCTGGTTCATGATCCGGACATGGTGGCTCATACGGACAGTCCCACATCCGTCCTTCTCCTTACCGCAGTCCATGATTCAGGATACAACGAACCTGGACAGAAGCCGATCAGTCACATTTAATAATATGTCTTTATTTTGCTTAATGACTAGATCTAGATCTAGATCTAGATCTACTTTTCTATTTAAATCCTAGATCAAAAAAACTCTATCAATATGAAACTCTTTTATTTTAATAAAAAGAAATTGTTTTTGCCTAAAGTTTGAGTTAAACTCTTTGTTCTTTGTTTAAGAACTTGTTCTTAGTTTCTTGATGAGTCATATCCAAGTAAACACTTCCTCAAATAGTTGGTCTTGTGAGTCATATCAAGCAACGATGAGAGATCCTTCACTTGGTGGTCTTGTGAGTCATATCAAGCACCATTTGGAGTCGGTAATATCGAAGGCCTTTCCGCAACCTTCGTGCGAACCTTCAATCCATTCAGTTCTCCATCCGTAGTTCATATCCAAATCTGATCCATTTGAGTGAGCCGATCTTAGGGTCCTTCAGCCTTGAATTATAATTACCAACGAGCGGCGGGTAGAATCCTTTGCAGACGAATTAAATACGTGACGAGGTATTCTAAGTGGCAGAGTTGCCTTGCTGCCACGATCCACTGAGATTCAGCCCTTTGTCACTAAGATTCGATCCTCCCCCTTTCGAATCACACGTTCTGTAACATCCCAGATCCTGAATAGGATCATTGGGACGGCCATTGTTCGAGGAAACGTACTAGTCAGTCTTAGGACATCAAGACAAGCGTTCCATGGCCAGATAAGAAGGTTAAGGACGAAAGGAAACTTAGACTTAACCTTACACAAGTCGAGAGTCAGCTAGGACGAGTAAGACGGTAGCTGGACGGATGGAAGAGGTAGCTCGACCAGCTCAACGGAGTTAGGTTAAGCTCACTCCAGCTCGGCCACTACTAAGTCAGCTCCATTGGCTGAACTAGTAGCTCACTCAGCTGAGGCAGCTGGGAGTCAGCTCATCTCAGCTGGACGGACTGTTTGGGTTTCGGTCCGATGGTCCGGGTCCGGGCTGGTGGCAGGCCATGGGGGTCCGGCCATGAGGCCATGGACCGTTGGGGCTTGGGAAAAGGCCATGGGCTAAGTCCAGAGGGATTGGGTAAGGCCTTGGGTCTCTGTCCGACCCAAACCCATGCGGTATTGGCGAAGGGACGCATGCGGCCGAGAGGGTGTAACCCTTGGTCGATTGTGCCCGTCCGCTGGCCAGTCATGCCTGTTCGTGGGGCAAGACTTACCCCCTCATTTTCTATAAATATGGGGTCCTCTCTGTCGATTTCATTCATCCAATACAGAGTAAAAATACTCAGAGAAATCATAGAGAGAGAAAGAAAGAGAGAGAGAGTTTCCGGCCAAAGCAAGGCTGTTTGTGTGGTGGTTAGGTTTCCGGCGATCTGATCGTTTGAGAAGCAACCTCCGATCAAGTATGGGAGACCGAGAGCAGGAGAAGAACATGGAGTACCCTGACACGGTTCCGAAGGTACGTGGTGAGCTATGGCTGCATCAGACCGAACGGACGGTCCTTGTGATCGCACCGCGGCTTTGGTCAGTTCATTAGACCTAATCGCTCCTCCTCTTCTTGTTTCTATCCGGTCCTTTCTCTTCTTTCTGATTATACACGAAGGGTTGTGCTGGTCGGTTAGACGGTCGGTTCGAATCGCACCATAGACTGGGCGGTTGGGCTAAACGGTTGGTCATGTCCCAAGAGGCACGAGTGGCCAAAGGTCACGAGTTACCAAGGGTTGTGAGTTACCAAAGGTCACGAGTTCCAAAGGTTGTGAGTTGCCAAAGGATGTAAGTAACCAAGGGTTACGAACATCAAGAGGTACGAGGACCAAGAGGTACCAAGGGCCGAAGGGGTGCATGTTCCAAACTGTGCCTGTTGAGACAGGTCGTGTCCGTTCCTTAAGGGATCAGACCTTGTTTTGTCCGTTGGGACAAGTACACGGTTCGTCTAAGCCACGGTAAGAGTCTCAAGGTCCGATCGACCGTTTGGCCTAACCAGATTGGGTGTGAGGCTTACTCGGCCGTTGGATCCAGGCCCAAGGCCGGATCAGGTAAGGAAGTCCGTTGGGGCATTGAGCCAGACTTCAACTAGGCCGGTCGCTCCTAGATTCTATCCGTATGGACGGATTGGTCTTCGGGACGATCTAGACTGTTCGAGTGTTCTGTTTATCTATTCTGGACTGTCTATCTGATTCTAAGTCAAGGGGTGGTTGGTTGAATGACTTAGGATTTGGTAGGCAGGTTCATATCTTTTTATACGTATATTGTCCGAGGTTTATCTGTGTTCTAGGAACCAAGCCAAGCATTGTAGAATCGACCAGTCTATTCTCGGTTATGATTAATGCTTATCTGGTTGTGGTTTCAGGAACTAAGGATGGTTCTGGTCAAGCCAAGGAGCCGTGAAGGCTCGGTCAGTGAGAGGCTGTGTAACGTGTGGTTAGATGATGCTAGGGATGAACTAGTGAATGTCTATGAAACGATTAAGAAGTTGTGTATTGGATATCATGTTTCTAAGTAATACATTTTATACATATTTATATTCCGCTTTGCTATCTGTTCAATTGTTTTAGAACCTCAGATTCGAACATGACTTAGTAAATGAAAGACTTAAAATGAATCAAAAAAGCAAAAGATTGATTAAGTAGCAACCGAGTCCAGTTTCGTCGAGAGGCCGGATTCGGGTGTTACACGTTCCGCCCCAAAACGTTAAAAACAAAAAACTCAAAAAAATTCAAGTATATAAGAAGATGTCGTCAGAGGTTCGAGATTTTTACTTGGTGAAATTAACTCTCGCCCTAATATTTCAGATTGGCCGATAAAATGAAGCCCGCATGTGCACAAGTCTCGGCCAAAAGCATCCTTATGGAAGCATTAAAACCCAAAAGAGTTTTCATTCATCCCTTCAGTACGCTTGGCCTCGATCATACCACAATAAAAACCAAGGGAAAAATGTTAACACTTGGTGGGATTATGAAAAGTCGAGCCAGCATAAGTACACTTGGACCATCAGTTCATTAGAACTCGGGCTAGCATCAATCAGACTGACTAGGACAGTCCAGTCCATTAAAACTCGAGCTCATGTCCAGATCAGTACACAAACAGTTCACGGAATGGTCCAGCATGCTGATATTTGTACAGACATGGTACATCAGTTGTCCAAAATCAGTACACGAACAGTTCATGGGAAGGACGAGCATGCTGATATGTATGGTCAGAGTGCTAATATATGTACTGATCGGCAGTCCACGGACAGTCTATGGTTGTCGAAAATCAGCCAAGGGAAGGACCAGCGTGCTCATATGTGTACTAATGGACAGCTACGAATGTTCTGTGTGTGCTGACGGACAGCCACGGACAACCTGTGTGTTCTAATGGACACACACGGACGTCCTCAGCAGACACAGGACGTCTGTGGCTGTCCATCAGTACACATATCAGCACGTTGGTCCTTGGACTCAGCACGCTGGCCCTTCCCGTGGACTGTTTGGGTGATTTCGGCCCACGTGGGCTGTCTGTTCAGTACACACAGGACGTCCGTGGGTGTCCGTCAGCACACACAGGACGTCCGTGTGTGTCCGTCAGCACACACAGGACGTCCGTGTGTGTCCGTGTGTCTCCGTCAGCACACACAGGACGTCTGTGGCTGTCCATCAGTACACATATCAGCACGTTGGTCCTTGGACTCAGCACGCTGACCCTTCCTGTGGACTGTTCGTGTGATTTTGGCCCATGTGAGCTGTTTGTTCAGTACACACAAGACGTTTGTGGCTGTCCGTCAGCACACACAGGACGTCCGTGGCTGTCCGTGTGTGTCCGTTTTTGTCCGTCAGCACCCATAGGACACCCGTGGCTATCCATCAGTACACATATCAGCACGCTGGTCCTTGGACTCAGCACGCTGGCCCTTCCCGTGGACGTTTCATCTGATTTTGGGCCACGTGGGCTGTCTGTTCAGTACACACAGGACGTCCGTGGGTGTTTGTCAGCACACACAGGACGTCTAGGTGTGTCCGTCAGCACACACATGACGTCTGTGGGTGTCCGTGTGTGTCTGTGTGTCTCCGTCAGCACACACAGGACGTCCGTGGCTGTCCGTCAGTACACATATCAGCACGTTGGTCCTTGGACTCAGCATGCTGACCCTTCCCGTGGACTGTTCATGTGATTTTGGCCCATGTGAACTGTCTGTTCAGTACAAACATGACGTCTATGGGTGTCCGCCAGGACACACAGGACGTCCGTGGCTGTTTGTGACTGTCTGTCAGCACACACAGGACGTCTGTGGCTGTCCGTGTGTGTTTGTCAGCACACACAGGACGTCCGTGGGTGTCCGTCAGCAAACACAGGACGTCCGTATGTGTCCGTCAGCACACATAGGACATCCGTGTGTGTCTGTCAGCACACACAGAACGTCAGTGGCTGTCTGTGTTTTTCTGTGTGTGTCCGTCAGCACACACAGGACGTTTGTGGCTGTCCATCAGTCCACATATCAGCCCGTTGGTCCATGGACTCAGCACGCTGGCCCTTTCTTTTGACTGTCAGGGTGATTTTGGCCCACGTGGGCTGTCTATTCACTACACACAGGATGTCCGTGGCTGTCCGCCAGGACACACAGGACGTCCATCGCTGTCTGCGGCTGTCCGTCAGCACACACAGGACGTCAGTGGCTGTCCGTGTGTGTCCATGTGTGTCTGTGTGTGTCCGTGTGTGTCCGTGTGTGTCCGTCAGCACACACATGACGGCCGCGGCTGTACATCAGTACACATATCAGCACGCTGATCCTTGGACTCAGCACGCTGGCCCATCCCGTGGACTTTTCGGGTGATTTTGGCCCACGTGGGCTGTCTGTTTAGTACACATAGGACGTCCGTGGTTGACCGTAAGTACACACAGGACGTCCGTGTGTGTCCGTCAGCACCCACATGACTTCCGTGGCTGTCTGTGGCTGTCCGTGTGTGTCCGTGTGTGTCCGTCAGCACAAACAGGACATCCGTGGCTGTCCATCAGTACACATATCAGCACGTTGGTCCTTGGACTCAGCACGCTGACCCTTCCCGTGGACTGTTCGGGTGATTTTGGCCCCCGTGGGCTGTCTGTTCAGTTCACACAGGATGTCCGTGGGTGTCCACCAGCACACACAGGACATCTGTGGCTGTCCGTGTGTGTCCGTGTGTCTCGGTCAGCACACACAGGACGTCTGTGGCTGTCCATCAGTACACATATCAGCACGTTGGTCCTTGGACTCAGCACGCTGGCCCTTCCCGTGGACTTTTTGGCTGATTTTGGCCCACGTGGGCTGTCTGTTCAGTACACACAGGATGTCCGTGGGTGTCCGTCAGCACACATAAGATGTCCGTGTGTGTCCGTCAGCACACACAGGACGTCTGTGGCTGTCCGTCTGTGTCCGTGTCTCTCCGTCAGCACACACAGGACGTCTGTGGCTGTCCATCAGTACACATATCAGCACGTTGGTCCTTGGACTCAGCACGCTGACCCTTCCTGTGGACTGTTCGGGTGATTTTGGCCCGCGTGGGCTGTCTATTCAGTACACACCGGACGTCCGTGGCTGTCCGCCAGCACACACAGGATGTCCATGGCTGTCTGCGGCTGTCCGTCAGCACACACAGGACGTCAGTGGCTGTCCGTGTGTGTCTGTGTGTGTCCGTCAGCACACACAGGACGTCTGTGGCTGTCCATCAGTACACATATCAGCACGCTGGTCCTTGGACTCAGCACGCTGGCCCATCCCGTGGACTTTTCGGGTGATTTTGGCCCACGTGGGCTGTCTGTTCAGTACACATAGGACGTCCGTGGGTGTCCGTCAGCACACACAGGACGTCCGTGTGTGTCCGTCAGCACCCACAGGACTTCCCTGGCTGTCTGTGGCTGTCCGTGTGTGTTCGTATGTGTCCGTCAGCACACACAGGACATCCGTGGCTGTCCATCAGTACCCGTATCAGCACGTTGGTCCTTGGACTCAGCATGATGACCCTTCCCGTGGACTGTTCGGGTGATTTTGGCCCCCGTGGGCTGTCTGTTCAGATCACACAGGATGTCCGTGGGTGTCCGCCAGCACACACAGGACGTCCGTGGCTGTCCGTGTGTGTCCGTGTGTGTCTGTGTGTCTCCATCAGCAGACACAGGACGTCTGTGGCTGTCCATCAGTACACATATCAGCACGTTGGTCCTTGGACTCAGCACGCTGGCCCTTCCCGTGAACTGTTTGGGTGATTTTGGCCCACGTGGGCTGTTTGTTCAGTACACACAGGACGTCCGTGTGTGTCTGTCAGCACACACAGGACGTCCGTGGGTGTCCGTCAGCACACACAGGACGTCCGTGTGTGTCTGTCAGCACACACAGGACATCCATGGCTGTCCGTGTGTGTCCGTGTGTGTCCGTCAGCACACACAGGACGTCCGTGGCTGTCCATAAGTACACATATCAGCACGTTGGTCCTTGGACTCAGCACGGTGACCCTTCCTATAGACTGTTCGGGTGATTTTGGCCCATGTGAGCTGTCTGTTCAGTACGCACAGGACGTTCGTGGCTGTCCATCAGCACACACAGGACGTCTGTGGCTGTCCGTGTGTGTCCGTGTGTGTCCGTTTTTGTCCGTCAGCACACACAGGACGTTCGTGGCTGTCCATCAGTACACATATCAGCACGCTGGTCCTTAGACTCAGCACGCGGGCCCTTCCCGTGGACTTTTCATCTGATTTTGGCCCACGTGGGCTGTCTGTTCAGTACACACAAGACGTCCGTGGGTGTCTGTCAGCACACACAGGACGTCTGTGTGTGTCCGTCAGCACAAGCAGGACGTCCGTGGGTGTCCGTGTGTGTCCGTGTGTGTCCGTGTGTCTCCGTCAGCACACACAGGACGTCCGTGGCTGTCCATCAGTACACATATCAGCACGTTGGTCCTTGGACTCAGCATGCTGACCCTTCCCGTGGACTGTTCATGTCATTTTGGCCCATGTGAACTGTCTGTTCAGTACAAACATGACGTCTATGGGTGTCTGCCAGCACACACAGGACGTCCGTGGCTGTCTGTGACTGTCTGTCAGCACACACAGGACGTCTGTGGCTGTCCGTATGTGTCCGTGTGTGTCCGTGTGTGTTTGTCAGCACACACAGGACGTCTGTGGGTGTCCGTCAGCAAACACAGGACGTCCGTAAGTGTCCGTCAGCACACACAGGACGTCCGTGTGTGTCTGTCAGCACACACAGGATGTCAGTGGCTGTCTGTGTTTTTCTGTGTGTGTCCGTCAGCACACACAGGACGTTTGTGGCTGTCCATCAGTCCACATATCAGCACGTTGGTCCATGGACTCAGCACGCTGGCCCTTTCTATTGACTGTCAGGGTGATTTTGGCCCACGTGGGCTGTCTATTCAGTACACACAGGATGTCCGTGGCTGTCCGCCAGCACACCCAGGACGTCCATGGCTGTCCGCGGCTGTCCGTCAGCACACACAGGACGTCAGTGGCTGTTCGTGTGTCCATGTGTGTCTGTGTGTCTCCATCAGCAGACACAGGACGTCTGTGGCTGTCCATCAGTACACATATCAGCACGTTGGTCCTTGGACTCAGCACGCTGGCCCTTCCCGTGGACTGTTTGGGTGATTTTGGCCCACGTGGGCTGTCTGTTCAGTACACACAGGATGTCCGTGGGTGTCCGTCAGCACACACAGGACGTCCGTGTGTGTCTGTCAGCACACACAGGACGTCCATGGCTGTCCGTGTGTGTCCGTGTGTGTCCGTCAGCACACACAGGACGTCCGTGGCTGTCCATAAGTACACATATCAGCACGTTGGTCCTTGGACTCAGCACGCTGACCCTTCCTATAGACTGTTCGGGTGATTTTGGCCCATGTGAGCTGTCTGTTCAGTACGCACAGGACGTTCGTGGCTGTCCATCAGCACACACAGGACGTCTGTGGCTGTCCGTGTGTGTCCGTGTGTGTCCGTTTTTGTCCGTCAGCACACACAGGACGTCCGTGGCTGTCCATCAGTACACATATCAGCACGCTGGTCCTTGGACTCAGCACGCTGGCCCTTCCCGTGGACTTTTCATCTGATTTTGGCCCACGTGGGCTGTCTGTTCAGTACACACAGGACGTCCGTGGGTGTCTGTCAGCACACACAGGACGTCTGTGTGTGTCCGTCAGCACAAGCAGGACGTCCGTGGGTGTCCGTGTGTGTCCGTGTGTCTCCGTCAGCACACACAGGACGTCCGTGGCTGTCCATCAGTACACATATCAGCACGTTGGTCCTTGGACTCAGCATGCTGACCCTTCCCGTGGACTGTTCATGTCATTTTGGCCCATGTGAACTGTCTGTTCAGTACAAACATGACGTCTATGGGTGTCTGCCAGCACACACAGGACGTCCGTGGCTGTCTGTGACTGTCTGTCAGCACACACAGGACGTCTGTGGCTGTCCGTATGTGTCCGTGTGTGTCCGTGTGTGTCCGTCAGCACACACAGGACGTTTGTGGCTGTCCATCAGTCCACATATCAGCACGTTGGTCCATGGACTCAGCACGCTGGCCCTTTCTATTGACTGTCAGGGTGATTTTGGCCCACGTGGGCTGTCTATTCAGTACACACAGGATGTCCGTGGCTGTCCGCCAGCGCACCCAGGACGTCCATGGCTGTCCGCGGCTGTCCGTCAGCACACACAGGACGTCAGTGGCTGTCCGTGTGTGTCCATGTGTGTCAGTGTGTGTCCGTCAGCATACGCATGACGTCCGTGGCTGTCCATCAGTACACATATCAGCACGCTGATCCTTGGACTCAGCACGCTGGCCCATCCCGTGGACTTTTCGGGTGATTTTGGCCCACGTGGGCTGTCTGTTTAGTACACACAGGACGTCCGTGTGTGTCCGTCAGCACCCACATGACTTTTGTGGCTGTCTGTGGCTGTCCGTGTGTGTCCGTGTGTGTCCGTCAGCACAAACAGGACATCCGTGGCTGTCCATCAGGACACATATCAACACGTTGGTCCTTGGACTCAGCATGCTGACCCTTCCCATGGACTGTTCGGGTGATTTTGGCCCCCGTGGGCTGTCTGTTCAGTTCACACAGGATGTCCGTAGGTGTCCACCAGCACACACAGGACATCCGTGGCTGTCCGTGTGTGTCCGTGTGTCTCCGTCAGCACACACAGGACGTCTGTGGCTGTCCATCAGTACACATATCAGCACGTTGGTCCTTGGACTCAGCACGCTGGCCCTTCCCGTGGACTTTTCGGCTGATTTTGGCCCACGTGGGCTGTCTGTTCAGTACACACAGGATGTCCGTGGGTGTCTGTCAGCACACACAAGACGTCCGTGTGTGTCCGTCAGCACACACAGGACGTCTGTAGCTGTCCGTGTGTGTCCGTGTCTCCCCGTCAGTACACACAGGACGTCCGTGGCTGTCCATCAGTACACATATCTGCACGTTGGTCCTTGGACTCAGCACGCTGACCCTTCCTGTGGACTGTTCGGGTGATTTTGGCCAATGTGAGCTGTCTGTTCAGTACACACAGGACGTCCGTGGCTGTCCGTGTGTGTCCGTGTGTGTCCGTTTTTGTCTGTCAGCACACACAGGACATCCGCGGCTGTCCATCAGTACACATATCAGCACGCTGGTCCTTGGACTCAACACGCTGGCTGATACAGGCCGGGAAACAGTCTGCACGGACGGACAGTCTGAGGTTCGGGAACTCGGACTGGACAGGACGGACGGACGGCTATGGGACGGCTAGACGGTCGCGATGGGCTGGGAGTTGGCCGATCTGGTTCCTGAAACAAAAGGATGCTATTTTTATGAGTTTTTATGAATCAATAAGGAACAGGAAGAAAACAATATGATCAATGAAGAACAGAAGCAAATATGACTTTTTATGAGTTTTTATAATGAATGGAAAAAGCTAGAACTATATGATGAAAGATAAAACAAAACAAAAGAAGGATAGAAGTATGGGGGATGGATCCTTGTTGCTGGATGTGTATCTCTCTCAACAAGAACAGGGGATGGAGGTGGATAGCTATGGGATTTGGCTTGCTGGATGTGTATCACTCTCAAGGCAAATCGGTGGATGGAATGGAGGTGAAGAATCGCCACAAGCTTGGTGGTTTGAAGCTTGATAAGATTCGGCTGCTCTCTCTTGTTTCTCACAGAAAAAGACTTAGGGTTTTAGGTTTGCAAAGGCAAAATTATTTCATAAAAGACTTAGGCAAAAATCGCCAACTTCATGGAGTTATATAGGGTTTACCCCTTATGAGACTCAAAGATAAAAGGCCTTAAACAAGCTGGCCGAAAATGAGGCTGAAACATTAGCCCAAAGTCTTAACCAAATAAATTAAAATAAACCAGACATCTGGTTGTCGGTTTGAGAAGGCTTAGACCAAGGCTAATAGCATGCTTGCATGTTGCCTCATTAAAACCTTACCAAGAAAACCCAATGGGACAAAACCTGGTGAGGAAAAAGAGTACAACACATGCTACTCCCCTTGGTGGTCGGCTAGATCTCAGAACCGGAAAGAGTTGGAGTGGATGAAATGGAAACTGAGTCTGGACCAAGCTCGGATGTGGAGATGAGAAGTCCGGCTTGGTTGAGTCTGAACTGGATCGGGTCGGCCGCGTCCTGAACCTCCTTTGGGCCGGCTTGATCTTGAATCTTCAACTGGACCATCTTCTCAATCAGCAGCTGGTCCTGGTCAGTCTGTCCATCTTGATCAAGGATATGCTGGACAGCTTTGGTGAAACCTTCTCGCAAGGCCCTGGTTCCACTCCGGGTAGTCGGACCGCGCCTAACTATGGGAACCTCTACTTGGATGGCCTCATCATTCCCTCCCTCTTGAAGAGGTTCTGGCCTCAGAACACCATCATCTGCAAAGTCATCACTATCTGCATGGAAAGGAGACAAATCCGAGACATTGAAAGTATGTGAAATTTTAAATTCAGCAGGGAGGTCAAGGATATAGGCGTTGTCGTTGATCTTCTTTAGGATGCGGAATGGTCCTGTCCCACGAGGAGAGAGCTTGGACTTCCGGGCTTCTGGAAACCTCTCGGGCCGCATGTGTAACCACACCAAGTCCCCGGGTTCGAACAGTACCTCCTTCCTCTTCTGGTCATACTTGGCCTTGACCTTAGCCGCCTTGGCTTCTATCCTCTCCTTGACCTTTAAGTGCATATTCTTAACAAACTCTGCCTTGGCGACTCCATCACGACTGCGGTACATGGAGCTGGGCAGTTCGGTGAAGTCTAAAGGAGTCTCTGGCTGAAACCCATAAACAATCTCAAAAGGTGACAGGTTAGTAGTAGAGTGCCTAGCATGGTTATAAGCAAACTCAACAAAAGGCAAACAAGACAACCAATTTCTTAAATTCTTACCGACCGTAGCTCTCAACAGTTGAGAAAGCGTACGGTTTACTACCTCAGTCTGGCCGTCGGTCTGGGGATGGCAAGTGGTCGAGAATAGTAGCTTGGTTCCGAACTTGCCCCATAGTGTCCTCCAGAAATGGCTGAGGAACTTGGCATCACGGTCAGACACAATGGTTCGAGGAACACCATGTAGTCGGACCACTTCTTTGAAGAATAGGTCGGCGGTCTGAGTGGCATCATTAGTGGTGTTACAGGCTATGAAATGGGCCATCTTGGAGAACCTGTCTACCACTACAAAAATGGAATCCTTGTGGTTTATCTTGGGTAAACCCAGCACAAAGTCCATAGAAATGTCTACCCAAGGGTGGTTAGGAATCGGTAATGGCATTTGTAAACCGTAAGGATGTGACCTGGACTTGGTTTTGAGGCAAGTAGTGCACTTGGCGCATATGCTCTCCACATCCCTCTTCATGTTTGGCCAAAAGAAATGTTCAGTTAGGACACTCAAGGTCTTGTCCCGACCAAAGTGTCCCATGAGGCCGCCACCATGGGCCTCCCGAACCAGCAGTTCCCTCATGGCTCCTTTGGGAATGCACAGCCTCTTTCCCTTGAACAGGAACCCCTCATGCTGGTAGTATGACCCAAAAGCCCCCTTCTCAGTGTTCCTGAAAACTTCATTAAAATCAAGATCAGTGGCATAAGATTCTTTAATATGTTCGAAACCCATGATCTTGGCCTCCATGGTCACAATGAGAGTGTGTCTCCGGGACAGTGCATCGGCCACCACATTGTCCTTGCCCTTCTTGTACTTGATCACATAGGGAAAGGTCTCCACGAACTCGAGCCATCTGGCGTGCCTCTTCTTGAGTGTGGTCTGTCCCCTCAAGTGCTTAAGTGTCTCATGATCTGTATGAATAACAAATTCCTTAGACAAAAGGTAATGCTGCCAAGTTTCAAGGGACCTTACTAGAGCGTATAGCTCTTTGTCATAGGTTGGGTAGTTGAGGGCAGCTCCACTCAGTTTCTCACTAAAGAATGCCACTGGTCGGCCCCCTTGAGTGAGGACAGCTCCAATGCCTGTACCTGATGCATCACACTCAATCTCAAAAGTTTTATTAAAATCAGGGAGTGTAAGAACGGGTGCATGAGTTAAACTATATTTAAGCTTGTTGAAGGACTCCTCTTGGGCAGGGCCCCAAACAAAGGATACATTCTTCTTGATCACTGAGGTCATGGGTGCAGCAATGGTGCTGAAATCCTTGACAAACCGCCTATAGAAGCTGGCTAGGCCATGGAAGCTTCGGACTTGCCCAATAGTGGTCGGTGTGGGCCAGTCTTGGATGGCCTTGATCTTCTCCTCATCGACCTTCAAACCCTGTGAACTCACAACAAAGCCTAAAAATATTAACTGGTCAGTGCAAAATACACACTTCTTGAGATTGGCAAAGAGTCCTTCCTGCCTGAGAGCCTTCAAAACCTGTTCTACATGACTAATGTGATCGGATAAGCACTGACTATAGATCAATATGTCATCGAAATAGACAACCACAAATTTACCAATGTAAGGCCTTAGAACCTCGTTCATAAGCCTCATGAAGGTACTAGGGGCGTTGGTAAGACCAAAGGGCATCACCAGCCACTCATACAAGCCTTGCTTGGTCTTGAAAGCAGTCTTCCACTCGTCTCCCTCCTTCATCCGAACTTGGTGATAGCCACTCCTAAGATCAATCTTGGAAAACACGGTGGAACCACTCAGTTCATCTAACATATCATCAAGTCTAGGAATGGGGTACCGATATTTTATGGTGATGTTGTTGATGGCTCGGCAATCAACACACATACGCCATGTTCCATCCTTCTTAGGCACCAATAGGACGGGTACTGCACATGGGCTGAGACTCTCTCGAATGTACCCCTTGTCCATGAGGTCTTGGACCTGTCTCTCCAGCTCCTTAGCCTCCTCCGGATTGACTCGGTATGCGGCTCGGTTTGGAAGTGGGGCGCCTGGCACAAAGTCTATCTGATGTTCGATGCCTCGGAGGGGTGGTAAGCCGGCTGGTATCTCTTCAGGGAACACGTCCTTGTACTGGTCCATTAGTCCTTGCATCTCAGCTGGACAATCTGGTGCCTCAAAACCTGCAAAACAACCTTCCTTGAAAACCATTAGTAGCACCTGTGTGTCTTGCTGCAATGATTTAATCAATTTACTAGAAGAGATGTAAAGGTTAGTTTTACTAAACAATCCAGACTGATCCATGGCCCTCTGCATCTCGTACACCTCTTGTGGACTGAGAGGAGCCAGGCTGTGCTTCTTGTTGTTGTGGGTAAAGCTGTAGATGTTAGTCCTCCCATGGTGAATAGTCTCCTTGTCAAACTGCCAAGGCCTCCCTAACAGTAGATGTCCGGCTTGCATAGGAACCACATCACACTTCACCTGGTCCTGGTACTTACCAATACAAAAGGAAACAACAACTTGCTCCGAGATTTTAAGCTCCGTCTCATCATTGAGCCACTTGAGCTTGTATGGCCTGGGGTGTGGCAATTTTGCTAGTCCTAACCTTTCAACAAGGTACCTGCTGGCCACGTTAGTGCAAGAGCCACCATCAATAATTAGACTACATACCTTGCCTTCCACGCTACATCTAGTATGGAAGATGTTCTCTCGTTGGACGGTTTCTGGATCAAAGAGAGCACTGAGAGCTCGTCTGACCACCAGTAGCTCACCAGTTTCAGCATAGTCCACTATCTCGTCTCCTGAGTCAGCCATCTCTACATCGGCCTCGTCTTGGGACTCATACTCGCCGTCTGCCTTAAGGATCATGACACGCTTGTTCGGACAGTCCCGGGCGTAGTGCCCCTTCCCCTGACATTTGAAACAAGTAATATCACGAGTTCTTTGAGCTTGTGTTTGTCCCTTACCTGGTTCGGATGAACCTGGTTTGGACTGGTCGGTTTGGCTCTTCTTGAACCGGTTTTCCACTTCAATGGATTTGTTCTTCTCAGCCCCCTTGGACCCGGTTGAAGCCCATGGCGTCTTGTTCCTGGCACTAGAGGCGTTCTTCCTTTTAATGTGCTGCTCGGCCTGAATGGCATAGTGGAGGAGATCATTGAAGTTGACGTAGGTCTGCCTCTCCACCTTGCGAGCGATGCGGTCTTGAAGGCCTTCCAAGAACTGAGCCATCATAACCTCTTCGGTCTCGCGCGTCCTGAGCTTGTTCTTGAGAGCCTCAAACTCCTCAAAGTACTCCTCTACGGACCTAGTACCCTGAGACAACTTGCGAAAACGTTTTAGTAAGTCCCGCTGATAGTATGAGGGAATATACCTTGCACGGAGCTTAGCTCGCATCTCATCCCAAGTCTCAATCCTATAGACTCTGCCGACCTCGGCTACTTCCCTGTCCCACCAGGTTAGGGCATTGTCCGTCAGTTGGGCTGCGGCTAAGGCGATCTTCTTGGCCTCGGTATAGCGGTAGTACTCAAAGATGTACTCCATGCGCCTCTCCCATTCAATGTAGGCGTCCGGGTCAACCTTTCCAGCAAAGGTTGGAGGAGTAAGTTTGAGATCCTTGCCTCCTTGCCAAGCTACTTCATCGTCTCGGAATCTCCTTCGGACCGGGCTTGCATCGCCTTGGACCCGATACTCCCGTCGGTTCCCACGTCCGGCTCGTTCACGCCGCGGCTCTTCTGGTTCGGTACGGTCAGTGTCCGAGTTGTCCTCACTGGATTGGGACTGTTGTTCCTCTGGAACGGGTTGGTTTCTCCTCCTTGGCCGTGGCACATTAGCTCGGTCCCTTCCTGCTATATGAGCCAGCTGCTCAGTCACAGTAGCCAGTGCGGCTTGGAGTTCAGCATGGTTAGCCATCAGCTGAGCATTGATCTCGGCTTGTGTAGGTGCTCCATTTAGGTCTCCCATGTCTCCTGCGACAAGAGAGGAAGAAAGAAAGAGTGATCTGCAAGGGATCAAGAGAAAGGGGAAAGGATATCTAAATAGTTATGCAATGAATGTAAAACTTCCATTTTTTTTTAAGTTAAGTTTCGAAAATTAAAAAAATGGAAAGTACAATCTTTTTTTTTTTTTTTTTTAAATTGGAAAAACTTGAAGTGCAAGCCAAGGAAATATTAAATGCAATTAAATGAAAATCCGAAAAAGGAAAGTAAAAAAAATCGATGGATCAAAAGATATGCCAAAAAGAAAACAGTTTTGAACTCGCCAAGAACAGCAAGAACACAATGCAATTTTTTTTTTTTTTGAAGTTCAAAGGATTGAAACAAGCAATTAACAAAAGCCAGAAGGATAGGATACAACCGAAGGTGTAGGAGCTTTGAGCTCTGATACCAAAATGATACAGGCCGGGAAACAGTCTGCACGGACGGACAGTCTGAGGTTCGGGAACTCGGACTGGACAGGACGGACGGACGGCTATGGGACGGCTAGACGGTCGCGATGGGCTGGGAGTTGGCCGATCTGGTTCCTGAAACAAAAGGATGCTATTTTTATGAGTTTTTATGAATCAATAAGGAACAGGAAGAAAACAATATGATCAATGAAGAACAGAAGCAAATATGACTTTTTATGAGTTTTTATAATGAATGGAAAAAGCTAGAACTATATGATGAAAGATAAAACAAAACAAAAGAAGGATAGAAGTATGGGGGATGGATCCTTGTTGCTGGATGTGTATCTCTCTCAACAAGAACAGGGGATGGAGGTGGATAGCTATGGGATTTGGCTTGCTGGATGTGTATCACTCTCAAGGCAAATCGGTGGATGTAATGGAGGTGAAGAATCGCCACAAGCTTGGTGGTTTGAAGCTTGATAAGATTCGGCTGCTCTCTCTTGTTTCTCACAGAAAAAGACTTAGGGTTTTAGGTTTGCAAAGGCAAAATTATTTCATAAAAGACTTAGGCAAAAATCGCCAACTTCATGGAGTTATATAGGGTTTACCCCTTATGAGACTCAAAGATAAAAAGGCCTAAACAAGCTGGCCGAAAAAAATGAGGCTGAAACATTAGCCCAAAGTCTTAACCAAATAAATTAAAATAAACCAGACATCTGGTTGTCGGTTTGAGAAGGCTTAGAACAAGCCTAATAGCATGCTTGCATGTTGCCTCATTAAAACCTTACCAAGAAAACCCAATGGGACAAAACCTGGTGAGGAAAAATAGTACAACACATGCTACTCCCCTTGGTGGTCGGCTAGATCTCAGAACCGGAAAGAGTTGGAGTGGATGAAATGGAAACTGAGTCTGGACCAAGCTCGGATGTGGAGATGAGAAGTCCGGCTTGGTTGAGTCTGAACTGGATCGGGTCGGCCGCGTCCTGAACCTCCTTTGGGCCGGCTTGATCTTGAATCTTCAACTGGACCATCTTCTCAATCAGCAGCTGGTCCTGGTCGGTCTGTTTATCTTGATCAAGGATATGCTGGACAGCTTTGGTGAAACCTTCTCGCAAGGCCCTGGTTCCACTCCGGGTAGTCGGACCGCGCCTAACTATGGGAACCTCTACTTGGATGGCCTCATCACTGGCCCTTCCCGTGGACTTTCCGTCTGATTTTTGCCCACGTGGGCAGTCTGCTCAGCACACACAGGACGTCCGTGGGTGTCCGTGTGTGTCCGTGTGTGTCCGTGTGTCTCCCTCAGCACACACAGGACGTCTGTGGCTGTTCATCAGTACACATATCCGCACGTTGGTCCTTAGACTCAGCACGCTGATCCTTCCCGTGGACTGTTCATGTGATTTTGGCCCATGTGAGCTGTCTGTTCAGTACAAACAGAACGTCCGTGGGTGTCCGCCAGCACACACAGGACGTCCGTGGCTGTCTGTGACTGTCCGTCAGCACACACAGGACGTATGTGGCTGTCCGTGTGTGTTTTTCAGCACACATAGGACGTCCGTGGGTGTCCTTCAGCACACACAGGACGTCCGTATGTGTCCGTCAGCACACACAAGACGTCCGTGTGTGTCCGTCAGCACACACAGGACGTCACTGGCTGTCTGTGTTTGTCTGTGTGTGTCCGTCAGCACACACAGGACGTTTGTGGCTGTCCATCAGTCCACATATCAGCACGTTGGTCCATGGACTCAGCACGCTGGCCCTTCCTGTTGACTGTTAGGGTGATTTTGGCCCACATGGGCTGTCTATTCAGTACACACAGTACGTCCGTGGCTGTCCGCCAGCACACACAGGATGTCCATGGCTGCTGCGGCTGTCCGTCAGCACACACAGGACGTCAGTGGCTGTCCGTGTGTGTCCGTCAGCACACACAGGACATCTGTGGCTGTCCATCAGTACACATATCAGCACGCTGGCCCATCCCGTGGACTTTTGGGTGAATTTGGCCCACGTGGGCTGTCTGTTCAGTACACATAGGACGTCCGTGGGTGTCCGTCAGCACCCACAGGACGTCCGTGTGTGTCCGTCAGCACCCACAGGACTTCCGTGGCTGTCTGTGGCTGTCCGTGTGTATCCGTGTGTGTCCGTCAGCACATACAGGACATCCGTGGCTGTCCATCAGTACACATATCAGCACGCTGGTCCTTGGACTCAGCACGCTGACCCTTCCTGTGGACTGTTCGGGTGATTTTAGCCCCCGTGGGCTGTCTGTTCAGTTCAAACAGGATGTCTGTGGGTGTCCGCCAGCACACACAGGACGTCTGTGGCTGTCCGTGTGTGTCCGTGTGTGTCCATGTGTCTCCGTCAGCACACACAGGACGTCTGTGGCTGTCCATCTGTACACATATCAGCACGTTGGTCCATCAGTACACATATCAGCACGCTGGTCCATGGACTCAGCACGCTGGCCCTTCCCGTGGACTTTTCGGCTGATTTTGGCCCACGTGGGCTGTCTGTTCAGTACACACAGGACGTCTGTGGGTGTCCGTCAGCACACACAGGACGTCCGTGTGTGTCCGTCAGCACACACAGGATGTCCGTGGCTATCCGTGTGTGTTCGTGTCTCTCCGCCAGCACACACAAAACGTCCGTGGCTGACATCCGTGGCTGTCCATCAGTACACATATCAGCACGCTGGTCCATGGACTCAGCACGCTGACCCTTCCTGTGGACTGTTCGGGTGATTTTGGCCCATGTGAGTTGTCTGTTCAGTACACACAGGACGTCCGTGGCTGTCCGTCAGCACACACAGGACGTCCGTGGCTGTCTGTCAGCACACACAGGACGTCCGTGGCTGTCCGTGTGTGTCCGTTTTTGTCCGTCAGCACACACATGACATCCGTGGCTGTCCATCAGTACACATATCAGCACGCTGGTCCTTGGACTCAGCACGCTGGCCCTTCCCGTGGACTTTTCGTCTGATTTTAGCCCACCTGGGCTGTCTGCTCAGTACACACACGACGTCCGTGTGTGTCTGTCAGCACACACAGGACGTCTGTGTGTGTCCGCCAGCACACACAGGACGTCCGTGGGTGTCCGTGTGTGTCAGTGTGTCTCTTTCAGCACACACAGGACGTCCGTGGCTGTCCATCAGTACACATATCAGCACGTTGGTCCTTGGACTCAGCACGCTGAAGCTTCCCGTGGACTGTTCATGTGATTTTGGCCCATGTGAGCTGTTTGTTCAGTACAAACAGGACGTCCGTGGGTGTCCGCCAGCACACACAGGACGTCCGTGGTTGTCTGTGACTGTCCGTAAGTACACACAGGACGTCTGTGGCTGTCCGTGTGTGTTTGTCAGCACACACAGGACGTCTGTGGGTGTCCGTTAGCACACACAGGACGTCCGTATGTGTCCGTCAGCACACACAAGACGTCTGTGTGTGTCCGTCAGCACAAACAGGACGTCAGTGGCTGTCTGTGTTTGTCTGTGTGTGTCCGTCAGCACACACAGGACGTTTGTGGCTGTCCATCAGTCCACATATCAGCATGTTGGTCCATGGACTCAGGACGCTGGCCCTTCCTATTGACTGTTAGGGTGATTTTGGCCGACGTGGGCTGTCTATTCAGTACACACAGGACATCCGTGGCTGTCCGCCAGCACACACAGGACGTCCATGGCTTTCTGCGGCTGTCCGTCAGCACACACAGGACGTCTGTGGCCGTCCGTGAGTGTCCGTCAGCACAAACAGGACATCCGTGGCTGTCCATCAGTACACATATCAGCATGTTGGTCCTTGGACTCAGCACGCTGACCCTTCCCGTGGACTGTTCGGGTGATTTTGGCCCCCGTGGGCTGTCTGTTCAGTTCACACAGGATGTCCGTGGGTGTCCGCCCGCACACACAGGACATCTGTGGCTGTCCGTGTGTCTCCGTCAGCACACACAAGACGTCTGTGGCTGTCCATCAGTACACATATCAGCACATTGGTCCTTGGACTCAGCACGCTGGCCATTCCCGTGGACTTTTCGGCTGACTTTGGCCCACGTGGGCTGTCTGTTCAGTACACACAGGATGTCCGTGGGTGTCCGTCAGCACACACAAGACGTCTGTGTGTGTCCGTCAGCACACACATGACGTCTGTGGCTGTCCGTGTGTGTCCGTGTCTCTCCGTCAGCACACACAGGACGTTCGTGGCTGTCCATCAGTACACATATCAGCACGTTGGTCCTTGGACTCAGCACGCTGACCCTTCCTGTGGACTGTTCGGGTGATTTTGGCCCATGTGAGCTGTCTGTTCAGTACACACAGGATGTCCGTGGCTGTCCGTCAGCACCCACAGGACTTCCGTGGCTGTCTGTGGCTGTCTGTGTGTATCCGTGTGTGTTCGTCAGCACACACAGGACATCCGTGGCTGTCCATCAGTACACATATCAGCACGCTGACCCTTCCCGTGGACTGTTCGGGTGATTTTGGCCCCCGTGGGATGTCTGTTCAGTTCAAACAGGATGTCCGTGGGTGTCCGCCAGCACACACAGGACGTCCGTGGCTGTCCGTGTGTGTCCGTGTGTGTCCATGTGTCTCCGTCGGCACACACAGGATGTCTGTGGCTGTCCATCTGTACACATATCAGCACGTTGGTCCTTGGACTCAGCACGCTGGCCCTTCCCGTGGACTTTTCGGCTGATTTTGGCCCACGTGGGCTGTCTGTTCAGTACACACAGGACGTCTGTGGGTGTCCGTCAGCACACACAGGACGTCCGTGTGTGTCCGTCAGCACACACAGGACGGCACACACAGGACGTCCGTGGCTATCCGTGTGTGTTCGTGTCTCTCCGCCAGCACACACAAAACGTCCGTGGCTGTCCATCAGTACACATATCAGCACGTTGGTTCTTGGACTCAGCAGGCTGACCCTTCGTTTGGACTGTTCGGGTGATTTTGGCCCATGTGAGTTGTCTGTTCAGTACACACAGGACGTCCGTGGCTGTCCGTCAGCACACACAGGACGTCCGTGGCTGTCCGTCAGCACACACAGGACGTCCGTGGCTGTCCGTGTGTGTCCGTTTTTGTCCGTCAGTACACACATGACAACCGTGGCTGTCCATCAGTACACATATCAGCACGCTGGTCCTTGGACTCAGCACGCTGGCCCTTCCCGTGGACTTTTCGTCTGATTTTGGCCCACGTGGGCTGTCCGCTCAGTACACACAGGACATCCGTGTGTGTCTGTCAGCACACACAGGATGTCTGTGTGTGTCCGTCAGCACACACAGGACATCCGTGGGTGTCCGTGTGTGTCCGTGTGTCTCTGTCAGCACACACAGGACGTCTGTGGCTGTCAATCAGTACACATATCAGCACGTTGGTCCTTGGACTCAGCACGCTGACGCTTCCCGTGGACTGTTCATGTGATTTTGGCCCATGTGATCTGTCTGTTCAGTATAAACAGGACGTCCGTGGGTGTCCGCCAGCACACACAGGACGTCCGTGGCTGTCTGTGACTGTCCGTAAGCACACACAGGACGTCTGTGGCTGTCCGTGTGGGTTTGTCAGCACACACAGGACGTCTGTGGGTGTCCGTCAGCACACACAGGACGTCTGTATGTGTCCGTCAGCACACACAAGACGTCTGTGTGTGTCCGTCAGCACAAACAGGACGTCAGTGGCTGTCTGTATTTTTCTGTGTGTGTCCGTCAGCACACACAGGACGTTTGTGGCTGTCCATCAGTCCACATATCAGCACGTTGGTCCATGGACTCAGCATGCTGGCCCTTCCTATTGACTGCTAGGGTGATTTTGGCCGACGTGGGCTATCTATTCAGTACACACAGGACATCCGTGGCTGTCCGCCAGCACACACAGGACGTCCATGGCTGTCCGCGGCTGTCTGTCAGCACACACAGGACGTCTGTGGCTGTCCGTGTATGTCCGTCAGCACAAACAGGACATCCGTGGCTGTCCATCAGTACACATATCAGCACGTTGGTCCTTGGACTCAGCACGCTGACCCTTCCCGTGGATTGTTCGGGTGATTTTGGCCCCCGTGGGCTGTCTGTTCAGTTCACACAGGATGTCCGTGGGTGTCCGCCCGCAGACACAGGACATCCGTGGCTGTCCGTGTGTGTCCGTGTGTCTCCGTCGGCACACACAAGACGTCTGTGGCTGTCCATCAGTACACATATCAGCACGTTGGTCCTTGGACTCAGCACGCTGGCCCTTCCCGTGGACTTTTCGGCTGATTTTGGCCCACGTGGGCTGTCTGTTCAGTACACACAGGATGTCCGTGGGTGTCCGTCAGGACACACAAGACGTCCGTGTGTGTCCGTCAGCACACACATGACGTCTGTGGCTGTCCGTGTGTGTCCGTGTCTCTCCGTCAGCACACACAGGACGTTCGTGGCTGTCCATCAGTACACATATCAGCACGTTGGTCCTTGGACTCAGCACGCTGACCCTTCCTGTGGACTGTTCGGGTGATTTTGGCCCATGTGAGCTGTCTGTTCAGTACACACAGGACGTCCGTGGCTGTCCGTCAGCACACACAGGATGTCCGTGGCTGTCCGTGGGTGTCCGTGTGTGTCCGTTTTTGTCCGTCAGCACACACAGGACATCCGCGGCTGTCCATCAGTACACATATCAGCAC
Source organism: Brassica napus (assembly GCF_020379485.1). Classification (NCBI taxonomy): domain Eukaryota; kingdom Viridiplantae; phylum Streptophyta; class Magnoliopsida; order Brassicales; family Brassicaceae; genus Brassica; species Brassica napus. Next base: position 17,454 of record NW_026015473.1, on the reverse strand, counting down.
GCTGGTCCTTGGACTCAGCACGCTGGCCCTTCCCGTGGACTTTCCGTCTGATTTTGGCCCACGTGGGCAGTCTGCTCAGCACACACAGGACGTCCGTGGGTGTCCGTGTGTGTCCGTGTGTGTCCGTGTGTCTCCATCAGCACACACATGACGTTTGTGGCTGTCCATCAGTACACATATCAGCACGTTGGTCCTTGGACTCAGCACGCTGGTCCTTGGACTCAGCATGCTGACCCTTCCCGTGGACTGTTTGGATGATTTTGGCCCCCGTGGGCTGTCTGTTCAGTTCAAACAGGATGTCCGTGGGTGTCCGCCAGCACACACAAGACGTCCGTGGCTGTCCGTGTGTGTCCGTGTGCGTCCATGTGTCTCCGTCAGCACACACAGGACGTCTGTGGCTGTCCATCTGTACACATATCAGCACGTTGGTCCTTGGACTCAGCACGCTGGCCCTTCCCGTGGACTTTTCGGCTGATTTTGGCCCACGTGGGCTGTCTGTTCAGTACACACAGGACGTCTGTGGGTGTCCGTCAGCACACACAGGACGTCCGTGTGTGTCCGTCAGCACACACAGGACGTCTGTGGCTATCCGTGTGTGTTCGTGTCTCTCCGCCAGCACACACAAAACGTCCGTGGCTGTCCATCAGTACACATATCAGCACGTTGGTCCTTGGACTCAGCACGCTGGCCCTTCCCGTGGACTTTTCGGCTGATTTTGGCCCACGTGGGCTGTCTGTTCAGTAAACACAGGATGTCCGTGGGTGTCCGTCAGCACACACAAGACGTCCGTGTGTGTCCGTCGGCACACACATGACGTCTGTGGCTGTCCGTGTGTGTCCGTGTCTCTCCGTCAGCACACACAAGACATCCGTGGCTGTCCATCAGTACACATATCAGCACGTTGGTCCTTGGACTCAGCACGCTGACCCTTACTGTGGACTGTTCGGGTGATTTTGGCCCATGTGAGCTGTCTGTTCAGTACACACAGGACGTCTGTGGCTGTCCGTCAGCACACACAGGACGTCCGTGGCTGTCCATCAGTACACATATCAGCACGCTGGTCCTTGGACTCAGCACGCTGGCCCTTCCCGTGGACTTTCCATCTGATTTTGGCCCACGTGGGCAGTCTGCTCAGCACACACAGGACGTCCGTGGGTGTCCGTGTGTGTCCGTGTGTGTCCGTGTGTGTCCGTGTGTCTCCGTCAGCACACACAGGACGTCTGTGGCTGTCCATCAGTACACATATCAGCACGTTGGTCCTTGGACTCAGCACGCTGACCCTTCCCGTGGACTGTTCATGTGATTTTGGCCCATGTGAGCTGTCTGTTCAGTACAAACAGGACATCCGTGGGAGTCCGCCAGCACACACAGGACGTCCGTGGCTGTCTGTGACTGTCCGTCAGCACACACAGGACGTCTGTGGCTGTCCGTGTGTGTTTGTCAGCACACATAGGACGTCCGTGGGTGTCCTTCAGCACACACAGGACGTCCGTATGTGTCCGTCAGCACACACAAGACGTCCGTGTGTGTCCGTCAGCACACACAGGGCGTCAGTGGCTGTCTGTGTTTGTCTGTGTGTGTCCGTCAGCACACACAGGACGTTTGTGGCTGTCCATCAGTCCACATATCAGCACGTTGGTCCATGGACTCACCACGCTGGCCCTTCCTGTTGAGTGTTAGGGTGATTTTGGCCCACGTGGGCTGTCTATTCAGTACACACAGGACGTCCGTGGCTGTCCGCCAGCACACACAGGACGTCACTGGCTGTCCGTGTGTGTCCGTCAGCACATGCAGGACGTCCGTGGCTGTCCATCAGTACACATATCAGCACGCTGGCCCATCCCGGGGACTTTTTGGGTGAGTTTGGCCCACGTGGGCTGTCTGTTCAGTACACATAGGACGTCCGTGGGTGTCCGTCAGCACACACAGGACGTCCGTGTGTGTCCGTCAGCACCCACAGGACTTCCGTGGCTGTCTGTGGCTGTCCATGTGTATCCGTGTCTGTCCGTCAGCACACACAGGACATCCGCGGCTGTCCATCAGTACACGTATCAGCACCTTGTCCTTGGACTCAGCACGCTGGCCCTTCCTGTGGACTTTCCGTCTGATTTTGGCCCACGTGGGCAGTCTGCTCAGCACACACAGGACGTCCATGGGTGTCCGTGTGTGTCCGTGTGTCTCCGTCAGCACACACAGGACGTCTGTGGCTGTCCATCAGTACACATATCAGCATGTTGGTCCTTGGACTCAGCACGCTGACCCTTCCCGTGGACTGTTCATGTGATTTTGGCCCATGTGAGCTGTCTGTTCAGTACAAACAGGACGTCCGTGGGTGTCCGCCAGCACACACAGGACGTCCGTGGCTGTCTGTGACTGTCCGTCATCACACACAGGACGTCTGTGGCTGTCCGTGTGTGTTTGTCAGCACACATAGGACGTCCGTGGGTGTCCTTCATGAAGAGGCCATCCAAGTAGAGGTTCCCATAGTTAGGCGCGGTCCGACTACCCGGAGTGGAACCAGGGCCTTGCGAGATTGTTTCACCAAAGTTGTCCAACAAATCCTTGATCAAGATGGACAGACGGACCAGGACCAGCTGCTGATTGAGATGATGGTCCAGTTGAAGATTCAAGATCAAGCCGGCCCAACGGAGGTTCAGGACGCGGCCGACCCGATCCAGTTCAGACTCAACCAAGCCGGACTTCTCATTTCCACATCCGAGCTTGGTCCAGACTCAGTTTCCATTTCATCCACTCCAACTCTTCCCGGTTCTGAGATCTAGCCAACCACCAAGGGGAGTAGCATGTGTTGTACTCTTTTTCCTCACCAGGTTTTGTCCCATTGCGTTTTCTTGGTAAGGTTTTAATGAGGCAACATGCAAGCATGCTATTAGCCTTGGTCTAGGCCTTCTCAAACCGGCAACCAGATGTCTGGTTTATTTTAATTTATTTGGTTAAGACTTTGGGCTATTGTTTCAGCCTCATTTTCGACCAGCTTGTTTAAGGCCTTTTGTAAGACCCGAACCCTGGCCTCTCGACCTGATGGAGTCCGCAGGCTTACATATTAATTTCTCTGCTTGTTTGATCCATTTTAAAGTCTATTAGTTACTAAGTCATATTCGAATATGAGGTTCATAAACAAAGGAACAGATTGCACAGCGGAATAACAATGTATAAACTTTGTATTACTTAGAAACATGAGATTCAATACACAACTTCTTAACAGTCTCATAGACAATCACTAGTTCATCCCTAGCATCATCTAACCACACGTTACACAGCCTCTCACTGACCGAGCCTTCACGGCTCCTTGGCTTGACCAGAATCATCCTTAGTTCCTGAAACCACAACCAGATAAGCATTAATCATAACCGAGAATAGAACGGATTGATTCTACAATGCTTGGCTTGGTTCCTAGAACTTAGATAAACCTCAGTCCACATAATCATAAAACGTATGAACCTACCTACCGTATCCTAAGTCATTCAACCAACCACCCCTTGACTTAGAATCAGATAGATAGTCCAGAATAGATAACACAGAACACACGAACAGATCCGGATCGTCCCCAAAGACCAATCCGTCTATCCGGATAGAATCTAGGTGCGACCGGCCAATGGAGTCCGGCTCAATGGCCCAACGGACTCCCTTACCTGATCCGGCCTTAGGCCTGGATCCAATCGGCCTAGTAAGCCTCAAGCCTAATCCGGAAGGCTTAGCAACCGGTCAGACCTTGCGACTCTACCTTGGCTTAGACAAACCGTGACCTTGTCTTAACTAGACAAGCCATAGGCTGATCCATAAGGATCGGTCCTAACCTGTCCCGAAAGACACCGTTTGGAACATGCACCCTTTGGCCAATCGTGCCTCTTGGTCCTCGTACCTTCTGATGTTCGCAACCTTTGGTAACTCGTACCTTTTGGTCCCTGACACCCATTGGCAACTCACAACCTTTGAACACTCATGACTCTTGACAACTCGTGCCCTTTGGGTCATTCCCAACCGTTCGTCCTAACCGCCCAGTCTTGGTGCGATCGGATCATCCGTCTAACCGACCCGTGTCTAGGCTAGCGGTCTGGTTATGTTCGGCCAAAGCCTAGGGACGTGTCCCTTGGACTCAACCAACACAACCTTTCGTGTTTAACCAGAGAGAAGAGAAGAGAAACGAATTGAAATAGATAAGGAGAGCCGGATGGGACTTAGGAACCGAGCAGAGCCGCGGTGCGGTCGCATGGACCGTCCGTTCGGTCTGATGGAGCCACGGCCCATCATATACCTTGTGATCCACGTCTGGGTTCTCCATGCTCTTCTCCTTGTCTTGATCTCCCATTCTTGACCGGAGTTAGTTCTCAAACGATCAGAGTCGCCGGAACACAACACCACTACAATCGGCCTTTCTCTTGGCCGGAACTCTCTCTTTCTCTTTTTCTTTCTCTCTACGTTTTTCTCTGAGTATTTTACTCTGGAATTGGATAATGAAATCGACCAGAGAGCCCCCATATTTATAGAAAACGAGGGGGTAAGTCTTGCCCCACGAACAGGCACGACTTGCTAGCGAATGGGCACCATCGGCCAAGAGTTGCCCCCTTTCGGCCACTTGCATCCCTTCGCCCTTTCTGATTGGGTTTGGGGTCGGCCACAAGCCCAACCCACACCCCAGGCCTCCTGGACACAGCCCACGGCCTTGCCCAAGGACCCAACAGCCCATGGCCTCATGGCCGGACCTCACAGCCCGCCACTGACCCGGACCCGGACCATCGGCCTAAAGCCCGGACTGTCCGTCTAGCTGAGATGAGCTGACTCTCAGCTGCCTCAGCTGAGTGAGCTAGTAGTCCAGCTAGTGGAGCTGACTCAGTAGGGACTGAGCTGGAGTGAACTGAACCTAGCTTCCTTGAGCTGGCCGAGCTACTCGTCCACTTCGACCTAGCTACCGTCTTACTCGTCCTAGCTGTCTCTTAGCTTGTATAAGGTTAAGTCTAAGTTTCCTTATGTCCTTAACCTTCTTTCTCGACCATGGAACGCTTGCCTTGATGTCTTAAGACTGGCTTGTACGTTTCCTCGAACCATGGCCGTCCCAACAATCCTATTCAGGATTGGGGGCGTGACAAGTCTCCCCCCCCTTGGGATGGATTCGTCCTCGAATCCGAATCGAATGCTTCCTCGGAAACAAACTGATCCAACCACTCTGGGTACTCTGCTTTCATTCTAGCTTCGGTCTCCCAAGTGATTATATCCTGACCATTACAGTCCCAGACGACCTTGACCATCTGGACCGTCTTCTTCCTTGTTGCTTTTTCCATCCTATCTATGATTCGAACTGGCCTCGTTTCTAAGGTTAGGTTCTTACCAAGATCGTCTGGAATGGCAGGAAGAGCGATGTCTTGGTCCGTCAAACATTTCCGAAGTTGGGAGACGTGGAACACATTATGAAATGCGTCCATCTTGGCCGGTAAGTCCAACTTGTAGGCCACCATCCCAACTCTTTCAATGACCTTGAACGGCCCCAAGTATCTCGGGTCTAACTTCCGTCTCCCGGAAATTCGGACTCGTCCTTTGAAGGTAATCATTTTGAGATACACCAAGTCACCTACTTGAAACTCGAGATCTTTCCTTCTTCGATCTGCATAGTTCTTTTGGCGATCTTGTGCCTGTCTCATCTTGTCCCTCAAGAACTTGATCTTTTCGGTTGTCTCTTCGACAGTCTCCGGACCAATCATGCTGCGTTCCCCAACTTGGGTCCAGCATAAGGGTGTCCTGCATGGACGCCCATACAGAGCTTCGTATGGCGACATGCCAATACTACTATGGAAACTATTGTTGTAAGCAAATTCTACCAGAGGTAGATGTTTCTCCCAGGAATCACCCCAGTCTAGAACACATGCTCGCAACATATCTTCCAATGTCTGGATCGTACGTTCAGACTGTCCATCCATCTGTGGGTGATAGGCTGTACTCATGTTCACTCTTGTTCCTAAGGCGTTTTGGAAAGCCTTCCAGAAGTAAGATGTGAACCTTGAATCCCTATCTGAGACTATGCTTGCCGGCACACCATGTAGTCGGACGATCTCATCAATGTACTTACGTACAATCTGATCTACCCCATCCGACTTCTTGATAGCCAGGAAGTGTGCTGATTTGGTTAGTCAATCAACCACAACCCAAACCGCATCTTTCTTATTCCTTGTGGTAGGGAACCCGGTCACAAAGTCCATTGTGATGTGATCCCATTTCCATTCCGGAATAGGCAAGCTTTGTAATAACCCACTAGGCACCTGATGTTCTGCTTTGATGAGTTGGCAAGTGGAACACTTGGCCACCCATTCCGCTACATCTGCCTTCATACGGATCCAATGATAGAATTTCTTAAGGTTCTGGTACATCTTGGTCGCACCAGGATGAACCGAGAATCTGGACTTATGAGCCTCACTCATAATCTCTTCCTTTAGACTCCTATCATTAGGAACACTGATCCGTCCGTTTACTAGGATGGTACCATCCTTTGCAATCTGGTACTCCGTCCTATCATTCTGAGCAACCTTATTCAGGTTCTCGTCCTGACCTTGAGCCAACCGGATTCGAGTAAGCAGGTCGGCTTGGTTAACCGCCTCCAACCCCAAAGCTTCGGTTTCCGTAGTCAGCACATTCAGCCGCAGAGCACGGACCATACCATCCAGGTCGTCCGCCTCCCGTTCGGCCGATACATCAGCCCTCTTCTGGCTCAAAGCGTCTGCTACCAGATTAGCCTTTCCCGGATAGTAGGTGATGTCCAAATCGTAGTCAGCTACGAATTCCATCCACCTCCTCTGCCTTAAGTTTAACTCAGGCTGGGTGAATATATACTTAAGACTCTTATGGTCCGTAAGTATCTGAACTTTGGCGCCATACAAGTATGATCGCCAAATCTTTAAGGCGAATACTACCGCAGCCATTTCGAGATCATGGGTGGGGTAGTTTCCCTCATGTTTCCTCAACTGCCTTGACGCATAGGCAATGACCTTCCCATGCTGGGTCAATACGCAACCTAGCCCAGTGATGGACGCGTCCGTATAGACCACATATGGTTGATCGGCCTCCGGAAGCACTAGGACGGGTGCGCTAGTCAGCATGTTCTTAAGTGCGGAGAAACATTCCTCACACTCTTCAGCCCATGTGAACTTAACGTCCTTCCCAGTCAACCGCGTCATAGGCTGAGCCAAGCTTGCGAATCCTTTCACAAACTTTCTATAGTAACCTGCCAGCCCTAAGAAGCTTCTGACTTCCGTAGCACTGCGTGGTCGGGGCCAATCCTTGATTGCCCTGATCTTCTCTGGATCCACCGAGATGCCCTGATCGGAAACAATATGGCCGAGGAACCCAATACTCTTCTGCCAAAAGCTACATTTACTGAGTTTAGCATAGAGTTTGTGTTCTCGTAATCGTTCCAGCACGGCTCTCAAGTGTTTCCTATGAGATTCCTCATCCTTGGAATAAATTAGGATATCATCAATGAAGATGATCACAAATTCATCCAAGAAATCCCGGAACACGCTGTTCATCATTTTCATGAAAGCGGCAGGTGCATTGGTCAGACCGAACGGCATCACTACGAACTCGTAATGACCGTACCTGGTCCTAAATGCCGTCTTCCTAATATCATTTGGCTCTATAGGGATCTGATGATACCCTGAAGCCAAATCAATCTTGGAAAACCACTTGGCTCCTTTGAGTTGATCCAACACCTCGTCTATCCTGGGCAACGGGTACTTGTTCTTCACAGTGACCCTGTTCCACCCTCGATAGTCGATGCACAGACGCATGCTACCATCCTTCTTTTTCACAAAGAGGACTGGTGCACCCCAAGGGGAGCTACTTGGCCGTATGAACCCCTTGTCAAGCAATTCTTCCAATTGCTTCTTTAGCTCGGCCATCTCGGCCGGAGCCATCCGGTACGGACTCTTGGACAGCGGAGCTGTCCCTGGCTCTAGTTCAATCGTAAATGGATCCGACCTATCAGGGGGGACACCCTGAGGTACCTGGAACACATCTGGGAACTTCGACACCAACGAATCCTCTGAAAGGTCTTTCAGACAGACAGAACTGCCCGGCTCTGTAGTTGTAATTGTAGCCAAAAAGGACTGACAACCCTGTTCCAACATCCGAATCGCTCGAACTGCTGAAACCACTACTTTCTCTTGAGCCGGACACAGACATTGGTACTGGATCGGTCGAAGCCCAGTCTCCAATTGCACACGACCTCTATGGCAATCGAGAGTGGCCCGATACTTTCCCAACCAGTCCATACCTAGGATCACTTCGTGATTCTTTAGGTGGACACAGACCAAATCCACAGGGAATACCTTTCCCTGTATTGACACTGGGATATTTGACATGAGACCTAGTGAGTTCATGGCTTGCCCTCCGGCCGCCCTCACTATCCCAAAATTATCTCCAGCGTCCAGACAGAACAGACCCTTTCCGACCAGTCCCGGACTCACAAAACTATGTGTAGCCCCTGTGTCGAAAAGTACGTGGGTTTCCACACCACCAATCATGAGGGTTCCTAACAGAGACCCCCATCAGAATCCCCTAGACATTCTAGGTTCCATACCAAGCATTTTCTACTTGAATGTAAAAAGAAAAATTTAGGAATTACCAGAGATCGAATCAAACGATCCAGAAGCGCCGTCGTCCCGGGACAGCTCATACACCCTTGGTGTTGTGGTCGGCCTACTCTGGGTCGACTTGCCTGTGTCTCCACGGCCCTTCCCTTGTCCTCCTTGTAGCTTAGGACAATCCGACTTGTAGTGTCCAGTCTTGCCACATAGGAAGCAAGTCACGGAGCCGCTGCCACTGGACTGGTCTGAGAATCGGTTTGGTCGAGTGCAGTTTTGGATCGTGTGATCCATGCTGCCACATCGCACACAAGCCCCCATGGCCTTCCAGCACTCACCGGGATGATTCTTTCCACACTTGGGACATGTAGGTCGGCCACCAGAGGTCTTACCTCCGTCCACCTGGTCCCACTTCCTCTTTTTATCATTTGTTTTGCCCGACGGGCCAGACTGTGACTTAGCCTTAAGCTTAGCTTCTTCAGCCAAGTTAGACTCTAGCAAAGCCACCCGTTCCACCAGTTCTCCGACGGTGTTGAAAGTGCGGATCGAGCAATGGGTCTTCAGTTTGGGCCTTAGGCCTCGGATGAACCTACGGACCTGGACTGCCTCGTCCTCCAGCTCTCTTCCAACAAACCGTCTGAGCCGGTTGAACTCTTCTTCGTACTCTCGTACGGTCCTGCGGCCTTGGGCCAAATCTAGAAACTGAGCTTCCAGACGATCCCAAGCCTCAGCAGGGAAGTATTTGCGGTTGAATTCAACTTCAAAGTCCGCAAAACTTTCCAGACTCCCATTGGTGCGCTTGTCCACTGCAAGCCACCAGTTATGCGCGTCCCCTTCCAGGAAGTGAACCGCAATGTCGCGTCTGTAATCCACTGGACAGCGAGTTGATTGAAAGTTTCGGACCAGCCTACTCCTCCACTCGTCTGCCACAATAGGGTCGGTGCTACCGGAGAAATGCTTCGTACCCAACCTGGATAAATGTTGAAGCAGACTCAGATAGTCCACCTTCTTTTCAGACTTTTCCGGTGGATCGATCTCGATCACCTCAACCGTTTCCACAACTGGACCATTGGTGTTGGGGGTGGTCGTAGCCACAGGCGTAGCCTGGCCAACCGAGGAGTTCACTAGTGGCGTGAACAGTTGCGCCATAGCCGCAACCTGAGTCCCCATTACCTTCATGGCCTCTAACAAGTCCTCTTTGGACAGTGTTGCGGGCACATTAGCCGTTCCATCGGCCACTCTCTCATGCTGGTCACCATCACGGTTAGCGTTCGAGGATTCCACTTCCTCATCACTCTCCCGATGTTCCTGACCATCCTGTTGCGTCCCCGTAAGATTAGCCTGATCAGTTGGCAACACGTCTCTAGTGTCAGCTGCGGCCGGATCGGTTTGCAATCCGGATAGATTGGTCCCGTCCATGGCCACTTGACTAGACTGACCGGCTGTTTTCTTACTCCTTCGGGACTTTCCCGATTTGCTTTTTCCAGCCTAAGGATTCAGACAATGTTAGTACGAAACACACTAACATAAACAGAACAAAACAATCCCTAGACTAAGCAATCAAACCTCACCGTGAGACCTAATCAGCTGGCTGCGTGTGTGTGTGTGTGGACTGCCTAACCCAACTATCCTAGAATCAAGCATGCTCTGATACCAACTTGTAAGACCCGAACCCTGGCCTCTCGACCTGATGGAGTCCGCAGGCTTACTTATTAATTTCTCTGCTTGTTTGATCCATTTTTAAGTCTATTAGTTACTAAGTCATATTCGAATATGAGGTTCATAAACAAAGGAACAGATTGCACAGCGGAATAACAATGTATAAACTTTGTATTACTTAGAAACATGAGATTCAATACACAACTTCTTAACAGTCTCATAGACAATCACTAGTTCATCCCTAGCATCATCTAACCACACGTTACACAGCCTCTCACTGACCGAGCCTTCACGGCTCCTTGGCTTGACCAGAACCATCCTTAGTTCCTGAAACCACAACCAGATAAGCATTAATCATAACCGAGAATAGAACGGATTGATTCTACAATGCTTGGCTTGGTTCCTAGAACTTAGATAAACCTCAGTCAACATAATCATAAAACGTATGAACCTACCTACCGTATCCTAAGTCATTCAACCAACCACCCCTTGACTTAGAATCAGATAGATAGTCCAGAATAGATAACACAGAACACACGAACAGATCCGGATCGTCCCCAAAGACCAATCCGTCTATCCGGATAGAATCTAGGTGCGACCGGCCAATGGAGTCCGGCTCAATGGCCCAACGGACTCCCTTACCTGATCCGGCCTTAGGCCTGGATCCAATCGGCCTAGTAAGCCTCAAGCCTAATCCGGAAGGCTTAGCAACCGGTCAGACCTTGCGACTCTACCTTGGCTTAGACAAACCGTGACCTTGTCTTAACTAGACAAGCCATAGGCTGATCCATAAGGATCGGTCCTAACCTGTCCCGAAAGACACCGTTTGGAACATGCACCCTTTGGCCAATCGTGCCTCTTGGTCCTCGTACCTTTTGATGTTCGCAACCTTTGGTAACTCGTACCTTTTGGTCCCTGACACCCTTTGGCAACTCAAAACCTTTGAACACTCATGACTCTTGACAACTCGTGCCCTTTGGGTCATTCCCAACCGTTCGTCCTAACCGCCCAGTCTTGGTGCGATCGGATCATCCGTCTAACCGACCCGTGTCTAGGCTAGCGGTCTGGTTATGTTCGGCCAAAGCCTAGGGACGTGTCCCTTGGACTCAACCAACACAACCTTTCGTGTTTAACCAGAGAGAAGAGAAGAGAAACGAATTGAAATAGATAAGGAGAGCCGGATGGGACTTAGGAACCGAGCAGAGCCGCGGTGCGGTCGCATGGACCGTCCGTTCGGTCTGATGGAGCCACGGCCCATCACATACCTTGTGAACCACGTCTGGGTTCTCCATGCTCTTCTCCTTGTCTTGATCTCCCATTCTTGACCGGAGTTAGTTCTCAAACGATCAGAGTCGCCGGAACACAACACCACCACAATCGGCCTTTCTCTTGGCCGGAACTCTCTCTTTCTCTCTTTCTTTCTCTCTGAGTATTTTACTCTGGAATTGGATAATGAAATCGACCAGAGAGCCCCCATATTTATAGAAAACGAGGGGGTAAGTCTTGCCCCACGAACAGGCACGACTTGCTAGCGAATGGGCACCATCGGCCAAGAGTTGCCCCCTTTCGGCCATATGCATCCCTTCGCCCTTTCTGATTGGGTTTGGGGTCGGCCACAAGCCCAACCCACACCCCAGGCCTCCTGGACACAGCCCACGGCCTTGCCCAAGGACCCAACAGCCCATGGCCTCATGGCCGGACCTCACAGCCCGCCACTGACCCGGACCATCGGCCTAAAGCCCGGACAGTCCGTCTAGCTGAGATGAGCTGACTCTCAGCTGCCTCAGCTGAGTGAGCTAGTAGTACAGCTAGTGGAGCTGAATCAGTAGGGACTGAGCTGGAGTGAACTGAACCTAGCTTCCTTGAGCTGGCTGAGCTACTCGTCCACTTCTTCCTAGCTACCGTCTTACTCGTCCTAGCTGTCTCTTAGCTTCTATAAGGTTAAGTCTAAGTTTCCTTATGTCCTTAACCTTCTTTCTCGACCATGGAACGCTTGCCTTGATGTCTTAAGACTGGCTTGTACGTTTCCTCGAACCATGGCCGTCCCAACAATCCTATTCAGGATTGGGGGCGTGACACCTTTTATCTTTGAGTTCCATAAGGGGTAAACCCTATATAACCCCATGAAGTTTGTGATTTTTGCCTAAGTCTTTTATGAAATAATTTTGCCTTTGCAACCTAAAAACCCTAAGTCTTTTTCCTGTGAGAAACAAGAGAGAGCAGCCGAGTCTTATCAAGCTTCAACCACCAAGCTTGTGGCGATTCTTCACCTCCATTCCATCCATCGATTTGCCTTGAGAGTGATACACATCCAGCAAGTCAAATCCCATAGCTATCCACCTCCATCCACTGTTCTTGTTGAGAGAGATACACATCCAGCAACAAGGATCCATCCCCCATATCTCTATCCTTCTCTTATTTTGTTCTATCTTGCTTCATATAGTTCTAGATTTTCCATTCATTATAAAAACCCATAAAAAGTCATATTTGCTTTTGTTCTTCATTTATCATTTAGTTTTCTTTCTGTTCATCATTTTGATTCATAAAAACTCATAAAAATAACACTCTTCTGTTTCAGGAACCAGATCGGCCATCTCCCACTCCATCGCGTCCGTCTAGCCGCTCCATAGCCGTCCGTCCGTTCTGTCCAGTCTGAGTTCTTGAACCTCCGACTGTCCATCCGTGTAGTCTGAATCCCGGCCTGTATCATTTTGGTATCAGAGCTCAAAGCTCCTACACCTTCGGTTATATCCTATCCCTTTTTACTTTTGTTATTTGCTTGGTTCATCCTCTTGTCTTTCAAAAAAAAAAAAATTTGCACTTGTTCTTGCTGTTCTTGGCGAGTTCAAACTGGTTTTCTTGCATATCTTTTGATCCATTTTTTGTGCATCTTTCATTCAAGTAACTTGTTTTTGGCATCCATCGATTTTTACTTTCCTTTTTGATCGGATTTCCATTTAATTGCATTTAATTTTCTTGGCTTGCACTTCAAGTTTTTCCATATTTAAAAAAAGAAAAAAAGATTGTACTTTCCCATATTTAAATTTTCGATTTTAACAAAAAAAAAAAAAGAAGTTTTACATTCATTGCATACTTTAGTTAAATATCCTTTTCTTCTTCTTTGATTCTTTGCAAATCACCTTTTCTTTCCTCTCTTGTCGCAGGAAAACATGGGAGACCTAAATGGAGCACCAACACAAGCCGAGATTAATGCTTAGCTGATGGCTAACCATGCTGAACTCCAAGCCGCACTGGCTACTGTGACTGAGCAGCTGGCTCAGATAGCAGGAAGGGATCGAGCTAATGTTCCACGGCCAAGGAGGAGAAACCAACCCATTCCGGAAGAGCAACAGTCCCAATCCAGTGAGGACAACTCGGACACTGACCGTACCGAACCGGAAGAGCCGCGGCGCGAACGGGCCGGACGTGGGAACCGACGGGAGTATCGGGTCCAAGGCGATGGGAGCCCGGTCCGAAGGAGATTCCGAGACGATGATGTAGCTTGGCAAGGAGGCAAGGATCTCAAACTTACTCCTCCAACCTTTGCTGGAAAGGTTGATCCGGACGCCTACATTGAATGGGAGAGGCGCATGGAGTACATCTTTGAGTACTACCGCTATACCAAGGCCAAGAAGATCGCCTTAGCCGCAGCCCAACTGACGGACAATGCCCTAACCTGGTGGGACAGGGAAGTAGCCGAGGTTGGCAGAGTCTATAGGATTGAGACTTGGGAAGAGATGCGAGCTAAGCTCCGTGCAAGGTATATTCCCTCATACTATCAGCGGGACTTACTAAAACGTTTTCGCAAGTTGTCTCAGGGTACTAGGTCCGTAGAGGAGTACTTTGAGGAGTTTGAGGCTCTCAAGAACAAGCTCAGGACGTGCGAGACCGAAGAGGTTATGATGGCTCAGTTCTTGGAAGGCCTTCAAGACCGCATCGCTCGCAAGGTGGAGAGGCAGACCTACATCAACTTCAATGATCTCCTCCACTATGCCATCCAGGCCGAGCAGCACATTAAAAGGAAGAACGCCTCTAGTGCTAGGGGCAAGACGCCATGGGCTCCATCCGGATCCAAAGGGGTTGAGAAGAACAAATCCATTGAAGTGGAAAACCGGTTCAAGAAGAGCCAATCCGACCAGTCCAAACCAGGTTCATCCAAACCAGGTAAGGGACAAACCCAAGCTCAAAGAACTCGTGATATTACTTGTTTCAAATGTCAGGGGAAGGGGCACTACGCCAGGGACTGTCCGAACAAGCGTGTCATGATCCTTAAGGCAGACGGCGAGTATGAGTCCCAAGACGAGGCCGATGTAGAGATGGCTGACTCAGGTGATGAGATAGTGGACTATGCTGAAACTGGTGAGCTGCTGGTGGTCAGACGAGCTCTCAGTGCTCTCTTTGATCCAGAAACCGTCCAACGAGAGAACATCTTCCATACTAGATGTAGCGTGGAGGGCAAGGTATGTAGTCTAATTATTGATGGTGGCTCTTGCACTAATGTGGCCAGCAGGTACCTTGTTGAAAAGTTAGGACTAGCAAAGTTGCCACACCCCAGGCCATACAAGCTCAAGTGGCTCAATGATGAGACAGAGCTTAAAATCTGGGAGCAAGTTGTTGTTTCCTTTTGTATTGGTAAGTACCAGGACCAGGTGAAGTGTGATGTGGTTCCTATGCAAGCCGGCCATCTACTGTTAGGGAGGCCTTGGCAGTTTGACAAGGAGACCATTCACCATGGGAGGACTAACATCTACAGCTTTACCCACAACAACAAGAAGCACAACCTGGCTCCTCTCAGTCCACAAGAGGTGTACGAGATGCAGAGGGCCGTGGATCAGTCTGGGCGGTTTAGTAAAACTAACCTTTACATCTCTTCTAGTAAATTGATTAAATCATTGCAGCAAGACACACAGGTGCTACTAATGGTTTTCAAGGAAGGTTGTTTTGCAGGCTTTGAGGCACCAGATTGTCCAGCTGAGATGCAAGTACTAATGGACCAGTACAAGGACGTGTTCCCTGAGGAGATACCAGCCGGCTTACCACCCCTCCGAGGCATCGAACATCAGATAGACTTTGTGCCAGGCGCCCCACTTCCAAACCGAGCCGCGTACCGAGTCAATCCGGAGGAGGCTAAGGAGCTGGAGAGACAGGTCCAAGACCTCATGGACAAGGGGTACATTCGAGAGAGTCTCAGCCCATGTGCAGTTCCCGTCCTCTTGGTGCCTAAGAAGGATGGAACATGGCGTATGTGTGTTGATTGCCGAGCCATCAACAACATCACCATAAAATATCGGTACCCCATTCCTAGACTTGATGATATGTTAGATGAACTGAGTGGTTCCACAGTGTTTTCCAAGATTGATCTTAGGAGTGGCTATCACCAAGTTCGGATGAAGGAGGGTGACAAGTGGAAGACTGCTTTCAAGAGCAAGCAAGGCTTGTATGAGTGGCTGGTGATGCCCTTTGGTCTTACCAACGCCCCTAGCACCTTCATGAGGCTTATGAACGAGGTTCTAAGGCCCTACATTGGTAAATTTGTGGTTGTCTACTTTGATGACATATTGATCTATAGTTAGTGCTTATCCGATCAGATTAGTCATGTAGAACAGGTTTTGAAGGCGCTCAGGCAGGAAGGACTCTTTGCCAATCTCAAGAAGTGTGTATTTTGCACTGACCAGTTAATATTTTTAGGCTTTGTTATGAGCTCACAGGGTTTGAAGGTCGATGAGGAGAAGATCAAGGCCATCCAAGACTGGCCCACGCCGACCACTATTGGGCAAGTCCGAAGTTTCCATGGCCTAGCCAGCTTCTATAGGCGGTTTGTCAAGGACTTCAGCACCATTGCTGCTCCCATGACCTCTGTGATCAAGAAGAATGTATCCTTTGTTTGGGGCCCTGCCCAAGAGGAGTCTTTCAACGAGCTTAAATATAGTTTAACTCATGCACCCGTTCTTACACTCCCTGATTTTAATAAAACTTTTGAGATTGAGTGTGATGCATCAGGTACAGGCATTGGAGCTGTCCTTACTCAAGGGGGCCGACCAGTGGCATTCTTTAGTGAGAAATTGAGTGGAGCTGCCCTCAACTACCCAACCTATGACAAAGAGCTATACGCTCTAGTAAGGTCCCTCGAAACTTGGCAGCATTACCTGTTGTCTAAGGAATTTGTTATTCATACAGATCATGAGACACTTAAGCACTTGAGGGGACAGACCACACTCAAGAAGAGGCACGCCAGATGGCTCCAGTTCGTGGAGACCTTTCCCTATGTGATCAAGTACAAGAAGGGCAAAGACAATGTGGTGGCCGATGCACTGTCCCGGAGACACACTCTCATTGTGACCATGGAGGCCAAGATCATGGGTTTCGAACATATTAAAGAATCTTATGCCACTGATCTTGATTTTAATGAAGTTTTCAGGAACACTGAGAAGGGGGCTTTCGGACCATACTACCAGCATGAGGGGTTCCTGTTCAAGGGAAAGAGGTTGTGCATTCCCAAAGGAGCCATGAGGGAACTGCAGGTTCGGGAGGCCCATGGTGGCGGCCTCATGGGACACTTTGGTCGGGACAAGACCTTGAGTGTCCTAACTGAACATTTCTTTGGCCAAACATGAAGAGGGATGTGGAGAGCATATGCGCCAAGTGCACTACTTGCCTTAAAACCAAGTCCAGGTCACATCTTACGGTTTACAAATGCCATTGCCGATTCCTAACCACCCTTGGGTAGACATTTCTATGGACTTTGTGCTGGGTTTACCCAAGATAAACCACAAGGATTCCATTTTTGTAGTGGTAGACAGGTTCTCCAAGATGGCCCATTTCATAGCCTATAACACCACTAATGATGCCACTCAGACCGCCGACCTATTCTTCAAAGAAGTGGTCTGACTACATGGTGTTCCTCGAACCATTGTGTCTGACCGTGATACCAAGTTCCTCAGCCATTTCTGAAGACACTATGGGGCAAGTTCGGAACCAAGCTACTATTCCGACCACTTGCCATCCCCAACCGACGGCCAGACTGAGGTAGTAAACCGTACACTCTCTCAACTGTTGAGAGCTACGGTCGGTAAGAATTTAAGAAATTGGTTGTCTGTTTGCCTTTTGTTGAGTTTGCTTATAACCATGCTAGACACTCTACTACTAACATGTCACCTTTTGAGATTGTTTTATGGTTTTCAGCCAGAAACTCCTTTACTTCACCCGA